>NW_026585797.1:21038530-21052702 GCF_907164565.1 Psammomys obesus
AAATAAATAAATAAATAAATAAATAAATAAATAAATAAATAAATAAAATGTCTACTTTATGGTAAAATAAACAAAACAACAACAAAAACAAACAAAAGTAAATGTCTATCTCCATCCAAAGAAAGAAACTCAAACTCTTCTGTTTATATATCTCTTGGGTTGAAGGTATCTGTTATATTGTTTTGTTTTGTTTTTTTTGTTTTGTTTATTAAGTTTGGCCTAAGACCAAACTTAATTCAATGCCACAAAAATTGGTCAAGTGTAGCCTGGGTAGCACTTAACATACATAGTACAGTTTATTAAAAAGTAAGACCATGGGGTGAATCTCAGATTGGGCTGGTCATTGGTTTGACATTCCCTCTATCTCTGCTCTATTTCTGTCCCTGCACATCTTGAAGAAAGGGTAAATTTTGGGTCAAAGTTTTTGTGGATGGGTCGGAATTTCCCTCCCTCCACTAAGAGTCCTGTCTAGGTAGATAGTGGTGTCTTCAGTCTCCATGACCCCTGTTACTGAGAATCTCAGCTAGAGTCACTCTCATATCCTCCCGGAAGCCTACCCTGTCATAAGTCTTCAGCTTGTCACAGAGAGGTCCCTGCCCAAGGTTTCTCTTCTCTCTGCAAGCCCTATGTCCTCCTGCCCCCACTCTCCCCAGGTCTGATATCAACCCTCATTTCTCTTTGTGTTCCCTCTCTTACTCTGTTCTTTCTCTCCAACCACTTCTGCTGTCTATTCTGTGTCTAATGCTCAGTGGGAGTTAAGCATCCTCTCTTGGGCCCTCCTTGTTTGGGTATGTTAGTTGTAATATGATTGCCCTGTACTATATGGCGAAAATCCACTTATAAGTGAGTATATACCATGTGTGTCCTTCTGGGTCTGGGTTACCTCACTCAGGATGATCTTTTCTAGTTCCATCCGTTTGCCTACAAGTTTCATAATTTCCTTGTTTGTAACAGCTGAGTAGTATTCCGTTGTGACAGCCAACCCCTGACAGCATTAACGACACTCTGCTATGCTGGCAGACAGAGGCGTAGCATAGCTGTCCTTGGAGTTTCTCTGCCCAGCAGCTGCTGGAAACAAATGCAGAGACCCACAACCAATCATTAGGTGGAGCACATGGAGCCTTGTGAAAGAGTGAAAAGAAGGATAGAAGGACCCGGGGGGAAAGGAGCTACACAAGAAGACCAAGTGAGCCAACTAGACAGGGCCCAGGAGGGACTGTGGAGACTGAAGCACCAACAAGGACCATGCAAGGGCTGGACCTTAGACCCCCTACACAGATGTCGTCAGGACAGCTTAGACCTCTGGTGTTTTGAGGCTTTTGTATTTATTTGGTTTTCAGTTCAGCCTCCTCTTTTGAGGACAAAGGTCTAAAAACATCCATTGAAGATACTGCCAGCCTATAGATGAGCAGACTTAGAACCAATGATATTCCAATGCATCCATAGTTGCTAGGGGCCTCCAATACCTCACTACCACCAGCATGGTCCCCAACCCTTCATGTTGAGACAAAACACAAAGGCACACATTTTAAAATATTCATATATTTAAATATATTCATAGTTAATATAAATATACATACTATGTTAGTCGCTCCCCTCAAAAACAACTTAAGGGAGGGTGGAGGTACATCATGGCTGAGAGTCATGAAGCAGGAGCTGGAGTCAGCTGGCCACATGTGTCCACAGTCAGGCAGGAGGGAGCAGGGAGTACGGATGCTCAGCTCTCTCCTTCCATTATTCAGCCGGGAACCCAAGTTTGTGGAATGGTGTCACCCACACAGAGAATGGATCTTCCCATCTCAACTAACCTAATCTAGGCAGTTTCTCAGAGGCATGTCATTGATCTGTTTCCATGGTGACTCTAAATCTCATCGGCTTGCCAATCAATATTAATAATCATGCATATATTTAAAACATTATAATATCAACCAATTGTTCAATCAGTCGATCTGGTATCTGTATGATATCATTCATTTGATAGCAATGGGTATAACATTTTACATTTGTCTTTATCTTCTATTTATCATCTCTCCATTGTGCTGTTCTTTTGAATTGTCTTTGTTTTTGAGACAAGACAAGATCTGACTCTCTAGTTGAACCTGACCCCAGACTCTTGGCAATCCTCTTGCCTCAGCTGCTGAAATGTTAGGACAATAGAGTGAGCCCAGCTCATATCTCTGAAAGGCTGGCATATCTCTTTAATGCTGAAAAATTTCCCTAGATATAGAAATTAACTTTAAGATAAAGAGAAAGACCAAGCTTGTCTGTTTGTGTGAATATGTGTGTGTGTGTGCATGCTCTCACATGTGATTTATACCTTGTGTGAATGTAAATACAGGAAATAGTTCTTGAGTGTCAAAGAGGATTTTCATGAGAAGCCAGTTCCCTGAGCTACGCAGAGGGTTCTCTGTATGCAAATGCCCAGGACCTAAAGGAACATCAATTGTTTGGGTTCTGTGAGATGGTACATTCTACAAGAACCTAAGCTAACCATAAAAAAGTGGACAAAGTCAAAGACTGGATCATGTTAATCTATTTTAATTCCATGCTAAGATGCTTGTGTTTTTATCCTAAAGACAATTAAGAGTTTCTGGAGGAATTCCAACAGAAAAAGTGGCACAATCAATTTCCTCAAAAAAAAAAAAAAAAAAAAAAAAACAATATGGAGAGCAGATACAGGAAAGCATCATTGCACTAAGCCGAGGGTCTGATTCTCCCATCCATAACAGACCACATGGGACAGATGATGTCAGAGCAGACCAGGGTCCTAATGCAAAGGAGTATGCCCAGGATACCTAACACCAAAGATATAAAAACCTAAGGAAGAATCAAGCAGGTGAGAAGTTGGGCAGACAGTGTGAATTTCAAGAGACAGATGATAAATCATGACCCCCGTTGACTAGTATGGAACCAAGAGACTTAAGTCAGCAAAATGTAGGTCAGCCAAAATCAACTGGTATTATGAAAAAAATAATGAAGTTGGTGCTGTTGTGGTGTGCTGTGTGAGTAATAATACAGCTTTTAGACCTGTCTGCTTCTACTATTCGCACAACAAGCACATATACCTACTGTCTACTGTTATCTCCTTTCTGACTGGCTCTCTATTCCATTAACATGACTGAAAACTAATGCTAAAATATATTGGACAATTCTAAAAGGCAAAAAAACCACCCCCACATTCACATATTTTGACTTGTGAGAGAATTTTTCAGTGCCATTTAGCTAGCTGTGTCTCTGAGGCCACAGAGACAGGCCTATCACTTGAGAGCACAGCCCCAGAGTTCCTGCCAGAAGAACCAATCTGGGCTGTCTTGATGCCCCGTTTGCTTCGTAAGAGGGGTCTGGCGAACCTCTACACACCCAGCAGGTGCTTATTGCTCGATTTCTACTCCAAAGGTAGAAACAGCATGAAGATGTAGTTTTCCAGTCTTTAAGCCCAAACCACTTTATACCAAATGATGAGCTCCAACTGGAGATCTTCCAAAAGGTGAATGCTGCTGCTGAGTTTCCGTGTTCTTTTGGAACATGCAGGCTGTCTTGCTCATCTTGGCAGTTTGGCAGCAGCACATGCCCACACCAATCATATAGGCAGTACACCTAACCCTAAGCAAATATCTACAGCGGTGTGTGTCTGTTGGCCCTGAAATTTAAGCAAAAGTGAAATAATTTCGTGCAGTAAAAATCAAACAAGCGAGAAGTGATTTTTTTTTTTATACAAGCTGATTCCTGCTGTGCTTGGCTATGTTATGGCCCATTTTTATGCGAACGGTTATATTGAAATATACATTGCACCTATTATAACTATAGAACAGTCTCTTGATGGCTGTAGAAATGGTTATTGAATTTTAATGCTGAGAACAGAGAAAGGAGTCAGAACTGGGGACCTGAAGATATAATCAGCAATTCATTGTCCAGTCAGTTTGGAATCTGCAATGCAATGTCCCAGGGAGCTACAATCTAAGACATTTTGCTAAAATATTGTTGTGTAGGCAGAAAATGAAGTTTGGAATGCACTAAATTTGAAATATAGGAACAATGCTACATGTGAAAGATCAATCAGGCACCAGAAAGATGAAGAACTCATACAGAAGGCTTATGTCAAAGGCCAGCCAGAGGTTGCCCACGCACAGGTAATATTCTGAAGCTTTCACTGTGATTGTTGTTGACTGCTGAAGGGAGGCATGTGAGAGCAGATACCAGGACTAAAAGATGCTCTGTTGGAAAAAACGGAGGTAGCAGCTTAAAGGAAGACTTAATGATGAGAGGTGTGGGAAGGGAGAGAGGGAGGGGAGGCATGAGGCTGCTTCCATCACCTGGACCAGGGATATAAATGAGAGCCTGAAGGCCATAGGCAAGACCTGCATGTGAAAGTTCTCATGAAGTAGACAATTCACTAGGAGGCTGGTTAGAGTCTGTGAAGACTGGATTCTGTAAACAGGAAAAGAAAGGGAAGATTGTGGTAGGCTGGCCTAGGAATTTAAAAAGCAGAAACAGACACTGAAAAATAATACATCACAAACCAAACATGGAGATCCAGAAGAGAACATACCATAGGAATATGTTTAGAACAAGGAGGTGGATTAGGGAGATCTCGTCAAGTGAGGACAAAGCTTCAATTGTGTAAGATAAATAAGTTCTAGAGATACACTGTAAAACATAGCACCTACTACTAACATGTTCTTGTCACAAACACATATGAGCACACATGTACACACGTACACATATACACTCACATGAACTCACACACACATGAACTCACATTCACACACACACATGATGCAGAAAGCTTAGGTAGAAACTAGATTAACATGACTGTAGTGATGGTTTCTCATGTACACACGTATGTCCAAAGTCATTAAATGATACACATTAAGCCTGGAGATATAGCTCAGTGATAGAACATGTGCTCACTGTAAATGTTGTTGTGGGCTCGGTCTCAGAAACACATACACAAAAAAGCAACTAAATAAATGCTTTTTATGTAAACTAAATCTCAGTAAAAGGCATGAAAAGTCCACATTCAGTAAGTAAAATTTGGCTGAATTCTGATTTAAGCAAAAAATCTTTCTTGGACAATTGGATTTGACTTTATGCTGTTATTTTATATTACCAACAAGTCTGTGGTTTGTTCTAGAGTGTATGGCTTTGTAGTGATAAAAGACAAAGTCCGCATGTATAAGAAATGCATATTGATGTATGTGAGTATGAACTACCCTCTAAAAATAAAAATGGGGATTTAAAAATTAATAGCTGTTCTGTTCCAATGGTGGGTAAGTGGAACTCATTTCCTTTCCTTTCTACTTTGATATAGAAATACTTTTAAGTTAAAAAACAAAAACAAACAAACAAAAAAACCAAAACAATCCAAGTAGGAACGGAAGCTAAGAATGTGGATGCTTGGGTTGGTTTGCTGTTGTTACGATAAACACCACGATCAAAAGCAACTTGGAGAGAAAAGGGTTTGCTTGACTTAAACTTCCATATCACAGTTCGCCACTGAGGGATATCAGGGTAGGAACTCAGGCAGGACGAGAGAAGGGACCTCGGAACAAAGCTGCGTACAAGCTAGCTCTCCATGGCTTGCTCGGCTTGCTCTTTTTATAACCCATGATCACCTGCCTGGGACTGACACCATCCTCGGTGGGCTAGACACTCTTGCTTTCATCATTAACAAGAAGATGCCATGCAGACTGGCCTACAGACCAATCTGATGGAGGCATTTTTCTCAACTGAGGCTCCTTCTTCCAGATAACTCTAGCTTGTGTCAAGTTGACAAAAAACAACTAACCAGCACTGTGATCTCTCCACCAAACCACTGTATTAATCAACCACACATGAGTGGACATAACTAAAAGTTGAGACACAATTCTTTATACCAATTAAGAAATAAAAATTATTCTCTTAATTGGTGGGATCAGTCTCTTCACAAAGTTTGGCAACATTTGATTATCACTTAAAGAGTTCTTTTCTTATCACCAGCCGATTGTCTTCTTGTAGTTTAAGGGAATATTTTCCTGAATTTCTATTTATTTACTTACTTACTTATTTATTTATTTGCATAGATTAGAATTATATGAAATATTTTAAAACAATTCACTTGTGGCTACCTCAACCTGGCTCCCAACTTCAACAGAATATGAAGAAAGTATTTGATCTTAACTATCCCTTAATTTAATTTATTCAATGGATATTGATAAATCATTATTTGCATAAGTGTATTGAGTATATAGAAAAGGTGGCATTTCAAAACAGAGAAAATATGGATATCTAAGAAATAAAGATGGAATAATGGTCAGCAATTAAAAATAGATATATATAACTGGTCTTGTCCCTTACTCTTCCACAGGAACCAACTACAGGCGATCAAAACTTTAAGCATAATGGTACCAGAGAATTATTCACTCCGTTAGAAAGAATAAGATCACCAAGAAAGGGTTAAGTAATAAATTTGCTTGTGTAGAAAATTTTAAAATTTGCCAAATGAAAAAAATAAACATAAAGAATGTCAACCTTCAACTGTCATATCTATGAGGATATTTGCAGCACACAGGACAGACTGAAGGTCATTGTCCAACTACGTCAGGAGCCCAAGAAGCCATGGAAACCAAGAACCCACCAAAAAATAAGCAGAGGATGAAAACAGCAAGAAGTCCTAATAGTGAGAAAATATTTCTACTCTCAGACTGAAAAAGTCGAAGAGAAAAGATAGTAATCAAATCTAATTTGTAAGATGGGATAGTTTGCTAGTACATAGTTTTACAGAGATTGAAGAGAAGCAAGGATTCATACAGAACACTACCAAGAATTCTTACAAGTCTTTTGAAAGCAATTTTGTTTGCTCTGTGTGGTAATGGGGGTAGGTTTGGCGGGGTGGGGGAGGGTGTTGAGCTTCACCAAGTATGCTTGACTTGGGGATCTGCCAACATCCACCTTGCCAGCACTTGGAGTATAATGTGGAGGTTTGTTATCTTCAGTGAACATCTGGGGATCTGTTGTTTTTAAACAAAATCCCAAACATTCAGATTTACCAATGAAGACTCAGGAGTCAGATGCTGGTGTGAAAGTCTACTAGCTCAGAGAGACAGAGAAAGCATCCAGTTGACCTTCCTCCTCAGCTGATGTTCCAGAAGAAAGAAGCCCCTTCTCTTCCATGCTGTCTTAAAAACCCTTCAAACGGAATGTGCTCCTTGCCTTCCTGTGCACCTCTCTATCCATCCTCTGGACTTCCTTTAACTTTCTATGTCTTTTTTCCCATGTTCACTTCCTGTCAACTGGTTGCTTACTCCAAATCTTTATTTAATCCTGTTTACAGGACGCTCTTGGATTATAGGTGTGAGCTAGGGCTGAGCCACACCACAGGCACCTGTTTATAATAAACAGAAAGTTCTTGGATTAAAGATGTGTGCTGGGCTGAGCCACACCACAATTAGAAACAGCTTTTTCCAGTTTTTGCAGTTCATGGTGTGATCAAATATCCCGCCACAGGGAACAAACTCAGGTACCCATGCTTTTAAGGCAAGCACTTTACCAACTGAACTTTCTCCAGATACCTAGAAATTTGGTTTGGTAAAGGTCATTTTCTCAGTATCTGCCAATATTTTTAAAATGTATATCCCTTGACCCAGCCGAGCCACTTGTAGTAATGGTAAAAAAGATATACTCATAAGGATACTTCAAGAAATGTTCCCATGAATCTTTACTAAAATGTCATTTTATTATGACAACAGGATGGGTCCTGATGACATTGTTGGCTCTGTTAGTAAAGGGCTGGCTACATAAGTCACTCACACAAAGAAATTCTTTGAGCCATTACAATAACTATGACAGGTGTGTGTGTTGATGTCTCTATATGATCAGATGGGGAATGTGGAAATGTCTGGGAAAGGGAAGCTCTGAAAAGTCATTTTTTTTTTAGAGCATATGTTTTATATTTGCAAATGAGCACGTTTTCACCTAGTTTAACTATGTAAACAAATTTTTCCTGTTTATTTCTTACCTAATATCCCCAGAAGAGACTATTGTGTTGAAGAGAAAGAAGGATGACTCAGTAGTCGTAGTATGTGCTGCTCTCACAGAAGACCAGAGTTCAGTCCCAACTAGAGTTCAGGTGGGACCTGTTAGTCACAACCCCCAGTAACTCCAGCTTCAGGAGGATTTGACACTGATGGCCTCCCCTGTATGTGTACCAGCACTTGCAGGCACAGACCCACACATTCACACATAGTTTAAAATATTAAAAAGTAAACCTTGTTTAGTAAAAGAAGGCATCATGGATTTATTTTTGTGTCTGAATCACTTGCTTGAGAATTATTAAGGAAGTTAACTCAGGTCTGGAGACATGGATCAGAGGACTTGCCAGTAAGCATGAGGACATGAGTTCGAGTCCCTAGTCTCCATGCTAACGACATATAACACTGATTCTATTCTCTGGACAACCTTAGGAAATATATTCCTCCTTTCTATGGGAAACTTTCTCCTGGTATACACTTCAGATTCCTTGAAAACAGTATTGCATTGGTCTATACAAATATATACACACACACGCACACACACACACACGTATATATATATATTCTGTAAACCCAGAGTAAGGAGGGGCACTATCTCACAAGCCTACCTCTCAAACTAAATCATATTCTATAGTAAGTAAATATAGCTGGTCCTGAATGCATTCTGGAACCCCCTGAGGAGTCGAGACCACAGATATTAGTAGGTTGTTTGATAAGATGGTGACATACTTTATATAACCTGTGCATTCCCCCTTATACTTTCAGTTATTTCAAATTGCTTATAATAAGTAGTATCATGTAAACAATGTGGAGAAATTGTTGAATGTTATTGTTTAGGAAATAATGAAAAGGAAAGAGATCTGTGTGCTCATTATGGATGTATTACAAACTTCATTTCCTACCAGGTTTAATCCTCCTGGACACCTATAGGCTTCTGGCAGATTTATAGTCCATGAATGCCAAAGGCTGACTGCATATAACATTGTTTTTTTTTTCTAAGCAACCTTAGCTAATATATTCCTCCCTGCTGTAGGAAATTATTCCTTCTGCTATACACCTCAGATTCCATGAAAACAGAATCACATTGGTCTATACAAATATAGATTCCATTATATATGAGACATAACTATGGCATTCCTACAACCAAAGCTTCATATCTGTTAAACACAGAATACACAAAGACACTCAAATGATGTTTTTATATTCCTTTCAAGCATCTTAATGGGGTTGTTGGAATTTTAACACAACTACTAAAAAAAAAAAAAATTACTCTTTCACCTCTGTTGTGACTTATTTACTATCATTCTGGCTTAGTGTCTTTAAGTTCAGCCTGAATTTCTTTTGATAATATTTAATGTGATCCTATTTTTAACACTTTATCATGTATCTATCAATTATACATAGACTAATTAGTAAAATATATAAATACTATGTTCATCTATGTTCAACTTATGAATTTTTATGTTATCTTCTAATATAAAATTTTAATCAAAGACCTGTTTGTTCTTATAAATTAGCACATCTGTTTTGACAGAGCAATGTGGGAGGGCCTCAAAAACATGGCTTCACAACTCCACTTTTATGTCTATGTCTATGGAAGTTGAAGTCAATGCTTTGCGACGTTTGTACTGCTACTCTCACTACAGCATGATTCATGTTAGAACGATGTGAAAAAACTGAAGCACCTGGAAACAGATGCATAAGTTCATAAAAAAATTACATGTATGTATGGGAAAGAGACAGAGATAATATATGGAATACTATTCTATCTTTAAAAAGCAACACGGATGGAGCCAAATGATATTACACTAGGTGAGGGGAAAAAAAAGATACAGATGGAAAAATGCTCCATGATCTCACTTCTGTATAGATAGAATCTAACAAATCAATTTTACAAAAGTGGAGCATGGAATTGTGGGTACCAGAGGATGGATGTGAGACATGAATGTGGAAAAGAAAGAAGTTTGAGTACAGCATAGAGTTCAATCAGATAAGAAGAGAGAAATGGCTTCTACAGACATTATATTAGACAGTATATCATCTATAGCTGTTGATAATGTATTATGCATCATAAAACAGCTAATAGAATAAAATAATAAATAGTTGACAATGCTTATATGTTAATTAGCTTGACTTCATCATTCCACTATCTATAGGATTTAAAACATCATATTGTATTTCATAATTTCTATTTTTATGTCAGTTTTATTAAAACCTTAAAATTAATGACAAATTCTTAACCTATAAGTAAAAGAAATTTGTTTGCCTTCAAAAATCAAAAGTCGACACAAATATTTTGTTAATCAATAAGCTTTAGCTAGGGCTGGAGAGATGACTCTGTGGCTAAAACACTTGCTGCTCTTACAGAGGAATGGCTGCAGTTCCCAGAACCCACATGGCTACTTACAACAGCCTTTGGCTCTGCAGATCTGACACCTTCTTCTGGACCCTGAGGGCACCGCAGACAGAACACCCCACACACACACACACAATATAAAATAAAATAAATTAAAAATAGACTTTTCCAAGTGCAGTTTATTTGGAGAAAGAAAATAACTAAAATAACTCTGTTCTCTCTCTCTCTCTCTCTCTCTCTCTCTCTCTCTCACACACACACACACACACACACACACACACACGTGCGCGCACACATACACAGCCCAAATCTGAGAACTGGAACAAAGAAATAGCCAATAAACAATCCTTGTTAAAAGAACCCTTGGATTGGAGGCAGCTAATTGAGAGAACGTTTTCCTATTGGCTTCAAAGTCCTGGTTTCAAGCCTCCTCAGCACTAAAATAAAAAGAAGGAAAGAGACAGAGGGAAAAGAAATGAAAGAAAGAAGAAAAGGATGAAGAGGGAGAGAGAAGTGGGAGAGAAAAAAGAGAGAAAGCAATTCTAAGATTACATTTACATAAAGGTTCTAAAAAAATGATTGCTATTCTACTGCAAAGCAAAGTGAGGCAGTAGATGGCGGATTGCTTGGGGTGAGGTGTGTGTGTGTGTGTGTGTGTGTGTGTGTGTGTGTGTGTGTGTATTTCATTATCTTGATTGTGATGGTAGTTTCATGGGTCTGTTTATGCACAAACATTATCAAATTCTGCCAAGATCACCTCAATACAGTATTTTTTAACCAGATAATTTACTTCAAAGAAAACAGGAAATGAACAAAAACCAAAAAGAATAAATGGATTGATGGCAATTACCCAAGTTATAGTACCATTGCCAAGTCAATAATTACATAAATGCAAGTAGATTATGAACTTGAATTAGGAAAGAAAGACTGTCAGGCAAGATTTGTTTTGTTTTGTCATTTTGTTTAAAGTGCACACTCGTGTGTGTGTGTGTGTGTGTGTGTGTTCTCAAAACAACTTTATTCATAATGCATAAAACGTCTCATAAATAGAAATGGAAACCAACATGACTTTTTTGTCAAACTGTTCTCAGTTATTTTAGAAATTGGTGAACGAAAACTACTTCTAGGCATCCAGTTTCTCCACTATCCATGTTCTGCTTTAGTTCGGGACAAAAAAAAAATTTAGACATTGAGACTTGTCTTCATTGAAATCAGTAAAAAATACTGGAGACTGGATAGTTTACAACTTACAGAGGCATTTTCTCACAGCTGAATTTTGAAAAGTCAGGTCCTAGCTGGTGCCAATTTGGTTTCAGGTGAGAACAGTCCTCTTAGCTTCTTGTGTCCTCCTGCGGTGGAGAAAGAGGAGGAAATCTTCCTGTTCGTCTAAGGCTACTGCTCCATCAGATTGGGGACCTCCCAGGATTTTATGTAAGCTCACTTACCAGTTAGAGACCCCACCTCCAGACAGTCATATTACTATTACAAGAGAACCCACAGCAAGGGCAAAAAGACTCAGATAATTATTTACAGAGCAGCTACTCCCAAAAGAACAAGACGCTAATTTTCGAGTATTTCTGAAATACCTTCATTCCATGCCATTTCACAAGTGTAAATGTCTTACATAATGATAGAAAACTGAACTCATCTATTTAATGGAATCTGGATCAGCTGGGACGTCTGGTTTTGCTGTTTAAAATAATTTGAAAGCAGCAAATGCATTGTGTTTTTATTGCAGTCCTGCTGCATTTATTTCAGTGGGGGGGGAGAGCGTGGGCTACAGCATCTGTGTCCAGGAAGACATGGGGGAGAAATGCACACAGACAAAACTGGCAGTCATGAACAGACATATTCGGGACAAAGACGCCACGACCTTACAATTGGAGTGCCATGCAGCAGTATGAGCTAGAGTGATCTGTGAGCAAAGACATTTGTTTCCAAGAAGAGAGTCTGCAGAAAATACTAATGGCTAAGAATTCATTAAGAAACCCAGACAAACTCAGTCATGATCAAGGGTAGAGTCTTCATTGGTCTTGAAAGCCTTCTGATGTACAGTTACACAGAATGGAACGTTTAAAGCCTTAGAGTGAAACACTTAAAGACTCTTAATAGTTCAGAAAGCAAACTGTTCCCTAGGATAATGCTGTAGCTGTTAGCAATAGAAGACACTATTGTAACGATCTCCTTCTTAAATTGTGCTGAAGTGTAAGATGTCTGGGGTTCCATGGTTAAGAAGACCATGAATGAGCCTGGCAGTGGTGGTGCACACTGTTAATCCCAGCACTCAGGAGGCAGAGGCAGGTTATCTCTGAGTTTGAGGCCAGCCTGGTCTACACAGTAAGTTCCAGGACAGCTACGGCTACATAGAGAAACACTGTCTTGGAAAACCAGAAGAAGAAGAGGAGGAGAAGAGGTGGAGGAGGCAGAGGAGGGGGAGGAGGACGAGGACAAGAGAAATCAAAAAACCACTCCTCTTTCTTTGTCCATCTTTAACTTACCTTGGTGCATCTACATATTCTCATGATCAAAAACTGGCTGTTTCCATCCTAGAGATGTACACACATGAAGCAAGAATGAAAGATTTCTTCCAACTGGGTATCACTTCGTTGTTTTTGTACTGTAGACAGAACCTCTGCCAGAAATATCCCAGCAGCTCTGCCTCAGTCTCCTCAACTGTAGGATGTCACTCTCCCAGGCCCACCACAAGAGATGAGCAGAGGGAGCCAGACTTTACGCTGTTACTGGGAAGAAATCTCTGTTATCAGAATATGAGAAAACATGACGTTGCTGGGCGTGGGTATGGTACCCACAGAGTTAACCTGGATTCACACTGAAGATAAGTCATGTAAGCTGAGACTAGTCATGTGATACATGCTCTGCTCATACGTGAAAGGAACAAATAACATGCAAAATTTAAAACTGCTATAAAAGAGATAACATATATGCAAGCCTTGTGCAGAACTTGGTCTATAGCATCTTCAGTGAATTATTACACTTTATTGAATTAAAACAGCTCTTATTAGCACAAGACTAGCAGGAACATACCCTTAAATGTTTCCTTATTCAATGCTGGTGCGTAGTTACATGTTTCCTAATTTCTAGGGCTAATGTTTTTATATGCTGCTGTACATCAAAAGATAAGTTACTGTATTGAAAAATACTTTTAAAGTAACATGTTGATAAGTGCATATATCAAAGATCAATGATATATTACTACTAGGAATTCAAAACCACATTGTACTAAGAAATCTAATACTAGTGGGTGTTTAATACTCACAGGGAAATGAATACAGGCTGGCGAGAACCAATGAGTTCCCTGCGGCTTGTAGCTGAGTATCGCAGTTAAAGGAGAATAATGACTTCAAAGTATTTATTTAATATGGGAACTGTTATGAGCTTTTTGTAACTCCCCTCTTCTCCTGGGAATCATCTTAGAACTTAAAAAAGTGGGTTAACATAAAAAAAAACCACATTCTGCTCTCTTCTAGTGCTGAGGAGTGAGCTCAGGTCTGTCCACTTGCAGAGCACACATTCTACCACTGAACTGCAGCCCCAGCTCAAATCCACATTTTTTTTTAAAGTAAAACTGGGCCAAGTCAACATTTCCAGGCTCTAAATAACTGCAAAGGCTCCTGAGCCCAGCTGGGTTTGAACAGAGCAGGGAGAATAGCAGAGAGAGGGAGGAGACAGGAATAAGCAGACAACCAGAACTTCAAGAAATAAAGAAAAAGAGTTATATTTTTTTTTATTTCAGTAATCATGTGTGTGTGTGTGTGTGTGTGTGTGTGTGTGTGTGTGTGTGTGTGT
>NW_026585797.1:21052712-21123284 GCF_907164565.1 Psammomys obesus
TGTGTGTGTGTGTGTGTGTGTGTGTGTGTGTGTGTGTGTGTGTGTGTTTGGTGTGTTATGTGTGCATGTGTAGATGTACTTCCACATGGGAGTCTTCCTTGATCGTTCTCCACTTTATTGAAACAAGGTCACCTGAATGAACCTATTGGCTACTCTAGCTAGCCAGCTTCCCCTGGGATTCTCATGCCTCTGACTCCTGGGTGCTAGAATTACAGCCAGCCACAGGGTAGGCTTTTCCAGTGAACCAAACTGTGGTTCTCATATTAATAAAACAATAGTTTTATCCCCTGGTTGATTGATCTCTCAGCCACCTGAGTGATAATTCTTGAAGACAAAAGCGTTAGCAGAGTTTTCAGGGTCCAAACATGAGTCCTGGCAGCCCTAAGCTCAGTTCAGTCACTGGTCCTAAGTGTGCCACCATTAAAGAGATGTAATAATGAAAATCAGAGAATGGAAATTTATTCAAAGTGGTCACATTGATGAGAGAAACAAATACAGTCTAGGGACAACCCCTCAAGTCCATATTTCAAGTACTGACATGAAACTTAGATATAAATAGGGGATAAGAGGTACGCATAAGGCAGCAGCCTTCATTTGGTGTGGTCCATCCATCACTGACCCATCATTATCTGGCTTTCCATATACCCCTGACTCTGTCCTGCAAAGTGGTCTGGAAAGTTGCTGGAATTGTGTGAAAGCTCTTCCTCCTCTGGCTGACACCAGGCTTCAGCTTTTTCTTCTCTCAACATGAAATTCCTGGAAAATTCTACTTCCTTTGGTCCATTATTTCAATAGTCTAATAAATGAAGGAAGAGAGACCTTTCTGCTACTAAAAGTCCACAGTCAAAGGTTCAGAATCTGGCCAGGTGTGGCGCTGTACACCTTGAATGCCAGCTTTTGGGAGACAGAGTCTCCCAAAGGTGGATCTTTGTGTGTTTAGGCCAGCCCCAGTCTACAGAGCTAGCAAAACCCTGTCTCTTGCCCTCCTGACCCTAAATTTCAGAAGTTGCTGGCAAGAGCTTGGCTCAGTTTTTCTGGCTGTGAAGCACAGAGAATAAGGGGAGCCTGCAAATTCATACAAATGGGCCATGTTTTTAGGAAGGAGTCTGGGCAGAGGGAGAGTCTTCACATTGATTAATCTGCCTTCATCCATTGTATGAGGGAAGACAGGAGTGATGCAAACTCAAACAAAAAACACCCCAAGCTCCAGCCTGCCAAGGATAGCAACTGAAAACCCCCTTTCTACACAATTTCTCTCCACACATTTTTAATTAAAGCAGTGCCTCTGAAGACCAGGAAGCAAGATTTTTAGCCAGAAGATGATAAGAAAACCAATAGAAATAAGCTTGAGATTTAAGGCACAGGAAAGATATGCCCAAACACACCTCTAATGAAGCTAACAGCCTAATTGTGTTTGTTGCACAGCTGTTGTTTTCTTACCACATCTAGAACATACATCACCAAAAAAATGAGAAATAGTCCTTTGAATTTCACCAAACTAAAAATATTTGGATTCCAGAGAACACTGTCAAGAAAGGTGAAAGAGTTTAGAATTCTGGCTTTATGAGTAATTAATGTATAAGAAAAGATAAATAACGTAATTTGAAGGGAGGCCAATTATTTGAGTAGAACTATCTCTAAAGAGGCTAGACAGAGGATGCTTCGTATTGTGATCATAGTGAAGATGCGAATCAAAAGAAGAGGATTCCACTATGCACTCACTACATCCTTAACCAAAAACATGGACACTGGCGAGTTTGGGCAAGGATGTCGAGAAACTAGAGCACATATCGACCGCTGCTAGGAATGGAAAATGTCTCAGCTGCTTTAGAGAGCTGTTTGACATTTTCTCAAAAGGTTAAACACAGAGTTATCATGTTACCACATTATTCGAAACCTGATTACAAACCAAGATACATGAAAACTTGACTACATTAAAAGCATATGTGTGTTAATAATAGCAGTGTTCACAATGACCAAAAAGAAGGAACCCAAATGTCTATCAAGAAGTTCCTGTGTATAAAGTAATGAGGGCAGTGTGTGATCATAGAAAAGACTAAAGTAATGACTCATGCTATAGTGTGGTTGGACCTTGAAAACATTATGCGAAGAACAAGAAGCCAGGAACAAAAAGTAGTGTATTCTATGTCAATTATATGGCTTTTTCCAGACTATATAATTCCAAAGATAAAGAAGGTAGATTAATAATGTCTAGAGAGGAGATGAGGTCACGTGAAGAGATAAAGAGAAAAAACTGCTCTCACATGTAGGGGTTTTTTTTTTATTTAATAATGTGAATGTTTTTGAAATTAAACTTATAGTTTCCCAATTCTGAACATACAAAAGAAAAAAAAGGAAAAACAAAACCAAACAAGAAAACAGCACCATACCTCATACTTAAATGAGTGGATCTAATACTGTAAGAGATTTCTCCTAACAAAGTTATGAAAGGAGAGATCTTCTTTAGTGAATGTAGTTGCTTCTACATGCCTGCTGTACGCCTCCTCTTCCCTGTGATTTCGCACTAGTTTAAATAAGAAGTTGTTTGTATCTAATGTGCTCTCGGATCCCTCAGGTTTAATGAGACCAGATTAGAACATGCAAGGACCAGACAGCGTGGGGGCTATATTTGGCAGGGGGCGGGGCTTGTAGCTTAGCTTTTGTTTTCTTTGGGTAAGCATTAGCATTATGTCTGATTCTCAGACGTTTCTTGCTCTGGAGACACTTGTCTGACAAATGTTCTTCCTTCATGCCATCAGTCCATGGCCTCTATGTCTCACAGCTCATGTGACGTCTGGTCTGATAACTTTAAGAAACCAATATAGATCATCACATATCTTTTGAACAGGTAATCATGCTCAAATATGATAACTCTACTGATTTCATCTCTTTGTTAAGTGTAGCTTTATATACTAAAAACAGGGGCTGGAGAAATGGCTCAGTGGTTAAGAGCACTGCTCTTACGGAGGACCTGGGTTCAATTCCCAGAACACACATGATGGCTCACAGACACCCATAACTCTGTTTCCAGAGCTGGCTCACTCTCCTGGCCTCCACAGATACAGATACACGCACGGAACATACACAGATTTTTATACGTGCAAAACACTCGGATACATAAAATAATAACAAAAATTTTAAATCTCAAAAATCTATTGATATATGCCTTACATGTGTGCTTGTCAGGAAATATCTGAGCAGGAGCTGCTGCCAGAATAAACACCTTATCATCAAGCTTCCAGCCAGTTCTCAAGATGCTGAGCTGCCAACGGTGATCACCTCTCCCTGCAATTTTCCAAACACCATTCTTTTCCAGAAATTCGGCCTAGGGTACACTCAAGGAAGAATGAGAACACAGTTGACAGAAAAGCTGTCCCGTCTTAGAGAAGATAATTGCTATGGAAGATGTATACATAGAGTGAGCAACATAGGACTTACAAGCAGAGCTGGAAAAGAGGCTTTGAGTCTAAACCATGCTGAACATTTAGGCTCCACCCACTGGCCCCTCACCTCCTGGGAATGATTATCCCTACATCATCCCTGCACCTCCAAGGTCCCTATCTCTGCTGCATTCTGCAAACTGTTCCAGAAGGGGAGAGTTATTCAGGAAGGGCAGGTGCATGCATCATTAGCTGTAGAGAGATTTTCTTTTGTCTCTCTTTCCTTAAGCTCCTGATCCTATCCTGTTTTTAAAAACTGATATAGAGTCTCATAAAGTATGTTGCCCCTGAGGGCTGGTTTTAATCAAATTTAGTCTTGCTAGGCAGCTGATATCAATTTAAAATTTCTTGGACAGGATTTGTTATTAAGGTTTTTGGAGAAACCTAAGCCAAGCAGCCTGTAAATGGAGCTGGGGTCACTTCTCCAAAGCTTTCTCTGTCCTTCTTCCTCATCCCCAAGGGGAGGCTGGCTTATTACTTCGGATTTCTGCCTACTGTCTGGGTCCGTGTGAATATGTGAATCTCCCCAGTGTGATTCACTTGGACTATTTTCCTTCCGTATCTTTGCATGCTGAGGCCCCCGCAGGACCCAGGTAATAGACAGGCTGAGGATGGTATGGAAAGGTACAGTGGGTGGCTTGGCAGCCCCCACTGTGGCAGCAAGCAGTGCACTTCCTCTTGTTTTTAACAAAATCTCAATCATTCCATTTTACCAATAAAGATTCGAGAGTCAGATATCAGAGTGAAAGCTTGCTAGCTCAGAGAGACAAAGAAAGCACATAGCTAACCTTCCTCCTCAGCTGATGTCCCAAAAGGAAAAGGACCTGCTCCTTCCCCGCACAGTCTCAAAAAACCCCAAACTGGATGTTCTTCCATTCTACTTCCTGTGCATCTCCTTATTTGTCCTTCTCACTTCCTCGTACTATCTATGGTTTTTTTTTTCTATGTTCACTTACTGTCAGCTGGTTGCTTGCTATACCTCTTGACCTATGGCTAACCTTATTTAATCCTGTCTTGGATTAAAGGTGTGTGCTAGGGCTGAGCCACACTATAACTAGAAACAGGCTTTTCCAGTCAACAACACAATCTTGGGGTCCAAAGTGTGATGAAATATCCTGCCACAACTTCCTCTTAATTTCTCAGACTCCAAATATCTTTCCTTGTTAACGAGTTAGGTTCCCAAGCTCTCTAAAGTGGCTTTCTTTCTGCATATGTTATAAATTTCAGTGTGCTAATGAAGTAGGAGAAAAGAAAAGAGTGTGGTGTGAGGTACCACACAAAGCAAAAGAGCAAAAGCAAGTTCTGTTTCTTGAATCCTAGCTTCGAAATGGATGCTATGTGATCGCTTACTAGGGCCAGCGGTGTTTTAGTTCGTGTCCGACCATAGTTACAGTCAGTAAGTTTTTGTAAAGGAACAAAATCAAACACTTACAACTTTTCATATTTGATCGTAAAAAAACAAAAATGCTTGAGATGAAATGATTCAAAACAGTTCAAAAGAAAGTGATCAGAAGTATGTGAGACAGAAAAAAAAAGTATATGAGAATAATGTTATTTTTAAAAAGCCATGTGTATGGATACCAATAGTAGCAAGGTCAAAATATTGCCACAATTTTAACACAGTGAAGAGCAATATAGAATGCTGTGGTATTGCACACTAGCTATGGAAATTATGAATCAATTATGTAACAGCAACAGTCACAAAAGAAACAGTAGATAAAGACAAAAGTACACTTTGCATAGATAAATAGCCACAGTGCATCTCCCTCAGCCTAGGATGGATATATCGGTCAACAACTAAGAAGAGACATAAAAATGCTGAAAATTTTACTCAGGTTTTGTGCCACAGAAGGGTCTCATTGTGATCTGTCCCCAGAGGGGAGCTGCTGGTGGTGGTGGATAGTTCAGAAGTGGATCCTCATGGGGGTCTTTAGGTTGTTGGCTGACCCTCAGAGTGTAGTTCTGCAGGGACCTGATTCTGCCAAGATAATTGTTAGAAAAAGCCTGGGCTTGTTCCACTCAGTGCTTGGATTCAAGGCATATTCATTTACTTGCTCCAACACATACTATGACTGTGGCTATGCAGTATGTTTCCATGCAGCCAAAAGCAGAGATGATCCCTCCCAGTAGCACACCCTAGCGATTCCAAAACTGAGGAAGGATGAGTACCTGGTTGGGTTTTGTTGTTGCTGCTGTTCTTATTTACCGGTTTTAAGTGTTAGAGTTATTGTTCTGGTCTGGTTTTTTTTATTGTTATGCTAAGTGTCACTACAAAAAGCAACTTGGGGAGGAAAAAGTTTATACATCCAGGTTTTAGTCCTTATCAGAGGAAGTTCTGGCAGGAGTTTAGGCAAGAACTGAAGCAGAAACTGGGGGGTGGGGGGGTGGAATGCTGCTCACTGGCTTGTTCACTGTTTCGCGCTCAGTTAGCTTTCTTATCCAGCCAATACTCACCTGCCTCATCTGGTTATCAATCATCAGTCTGGACAGTATCTCATAGACATGGCCACAGGCTACTGTGATCTGGTCAGTTTTTCAGATGAGGTTCTCTCTTCCCAGACGACTGTAGGTTGTGTCAAGTTGACAATAAAAACTAACCACTGACTATCTTCCATTGTTGGACCTGTCTAGGGTTTTTATTGATGTGACAAAAAAAAAAAAAAAAAAAAAAGAAGAAAAGAAAAAAAAATTAACAAAAAGCAAGTTGGGCAGGAAAGGGTTTATTCAGCTTACACTTCACATTATTCATCACCAAAAAATGTCAGGACTGGAACTCAAGCAGGGTTGGAACCTGGAGGTAGAGTACATGGAAGGGTGCTGCTGACTGGCTTGCTCCCCATGGCTTATTCAGCCTGCTTTCTTATAGACCCCAGGACTACCTGCACAGGGATGGCACCATGTACAATGAGCTGGGCCCTGCCCCATCAATCAATAATTGAGATATTGCCTTACAACTGGGACCTCATGGAGGCATTTCCTCAGCTGAGGCTCCTAACTCTCTGATGACTTTAACTTATGTCAAGATGACACACAAACCCAGGCAGTATAAGTCCCACAGTTGAGTTCCAAATTCTTGATTTTGAATATACATCTGCTTAATTCCAATATAGCTATTATCCATATTAATGCTTAACCTGCACCATCTTTATTCACTGGAAACTATTTCAGATTGGCTCTTGAGGTCTTGAGGCATGACAACAACAGCTTGCCATAACTACTTCAATTTCTGAAATAATAACACATCTCAGGTTCTCTTCATCAATTTCTTGCATTAAGCCAAGCCATCAGTCATTTCTCCAAGGAGACATAACTCCTCGGGAAATGGTATTTAGAAATCCTAAAATAAATTATAGACATGCTCTTGGTTCCATGCCTGCTAAAAATAGTTAAAATAATATACTTAAAATGAACCATGAACTCACAATGTCATTTCCATTAAAAATTATTAGCCAAGGGATTAGACTTAGACTTCCTAATCTCACTTTTGTCTACTTTTTGTGCAACTAATATACCATTTTCTTACAACATAACTATCCATTAAGACACGATAATCTCAAAAACAAACAAAAACCCACCATATTGCTACCAGAGACATAATTACTGAGAGTAGGTTCTAAATTTTTGTTTGCTTTTTATCAGTTCTTTTTGTTTCTTGGACTTATCCAAAAGTAGTGTAGATCCAAAAGAGTATGTTTTATATGCACTTGAAATAATTCTGTCTCTATGATGGTGCCACCAACCTTTGTTTTCTTTTATTTATTGTCTTTTTTTATGAAAGGTTTTTCAAGATTTTGTTTTATTTTATGATTGTGTAACTTATATAGTTTCAAATTTAAATCTACAAAATAAGGTATAAAATATATTTAAAATATTTATGCTTGTATCATGATATTTAATATAGTTTCCAAAAAGATATTTTAGTCTTGGGTCTAAGATTACCCGTGTTTTTGTGAGCTACTGAATATCTTCTAAAATCAACTCTCTTTCTGCTGATTCTGCTAAAACTGGCTTTTGTTTCCTGGCTCCAAGAACTTGGGTTCTGGGAAAATGGCTGTGGGGTCCTGTGGAATTGTCCACCAACTCTGTTTGGTGGTGGTGAAGCTACAGGTCCTATGACTGGCTTTGCTATGTAAGATAATTTGGAAGTTATTGAAGTTTACTTTGCTGTGTGCTTATCTCTTACTTAACTGACATTCATGTAAATAAGAAAAATAAAACAAAACAAGTGATCTGTGGAAACAGTGTTTCAGATAACATTTTCTCTTCACCTCTAGATGCCACGGAGGCTGCAACAAAGTTCAAGCATCTGGCCCAGCTGGCAACTCATATAACTTCATTCTTTCCCTCTATAACACAGCACTACATATCAGAGTAGTGCTTCATTATTTATGTTGAGTCTTCCTCATGCTTCACCCCCAAGGAAGGCTGAGAATCTTAAGTCTGACAAGACCCTTTCCTTCCTGAACTATGGCCACCAAGAAAACCTCAGCGAGCAGTTTTTCCTAATAGACACAGAGTGTAGCAGGACCCTTTCTCCTAGTAATTGGGGAACCTTCCACCTGAGCGGCTCCTCTCTTCAAGTCCAGTATGCAGAGTATGAAGTGCGAGCCTCATGGAGAACTTGTGAGGAGCACTTTCTCTCATGCCTGGTTAGAATGTGGTATCTGGAAAAATAAGAAGTTCCAAACACCATTTATTGGAACTTGCAAAAAATAAAACAACTGGGATGCTACAGTTATCTTGTTTGCTCCTTTTTTATGACAATGGTCCAAGGACAGCTTCCTAGACACTTCTGACCCTGCTGTATTTTCTGCTTAGTCTTTGCCAATAGAAACACCTTATAACTATCAAACTGGTCTCGCACTTTCCAAATGAAAAGAAGATATAGAAGATGGTGATGGCTTAGACTAGAATTCCCAAAGTTCTGTCATAGAAGATGGTGATGCCTCAGAATAGAATTCCCAAACTTCTTCAGAAGCTCTTCCTCTGAGCTGTCATGAGTCTATGACCAAAATATTTTGAATACCAATGGATTTGAGAAGTGCCGTGAAGAGTTCATCCTGAGTAGGCATTTGCAGAGCCCAGCTACGAGTCAAAACATTTTAACCGTGTCATTAATTCCCAGTCACGTGAGAAGAACATTCTTTTCACCAGTGATACCTCAAAACACAAGTTGGAAGTTATATCAATCTATTGAGCTATCCAGGTTTCCTGGAAGATGTATTATTCTAGAGGAACAAAACATGGAATGAATATGTTTTCTAAAGGTATTTATTATATTGGATTACATGATACAATTAGAATAGTCCAACAACAGCTATTTCAACACCAGAGAGGCAGAGAACGCAGTGTTTCCTTAGCCCATGAGGCTTTGTACTAAGCGGTTCCAATCCAGCGTCAAAGGCCTGAAAGAGCTGCTGGTCTCCAGTCCATTTTACAAGCATGAAGAATCCAATATCAACAAAGGAATCAAAGCAGCAACAACAGCATAGATGAACTCACCAGTGAGAGCGAAAGCCTGGAGATCAGAAAAGCAAAGGTGGTTTTGCAAACTAAAACAATAACCACCCTCCATAGACATGCCTACAGGCCCACCCCAACAGAGAACCTTCCCTGAGACTCTTTTCCCACGTGATTCTAGTTCGTATGCAGTCAACAACTGAAACTATCCATCTCAGAAGTGAAAACAGTTGACCTCTGCCGGAGGCTCAGCGAGAGCCAGAGGCCATACGCAGCTCTGTTCTACAGTCATGCAACGCGGTCTCACTGGGGTTCACTGCAGTGATGCTTCCTAATGTGCTCTCTGCGGTGCTGTCTGGTAGGCAGAACAACACAGAACTTCTAAGTACTTTCCTGAGATTCTGCAGATAGTAAATGAGGAGGCAGGAATTAAAGCCAGTCACTGTGCCGGCTCCCAGCCTATCAGAGAAGGCTTCCTGATAAGTATGGAAATCACTTTTCCTCTATAATGGCAGGTCTTACAAGGCTAGTGAAGCTATAAATTACCTTTCAAATGGATAGAAGTTTTATTCATCTCTGTCAAAGGCATGAAATATTTTCATCTAAATCAAATCATCCAGTAAGACTAAATTACACAGTCCAATTAAAACATACTTCCAACTTAGTACGAACAAGTTTACCAATCTTCCTCACACAGGAAAGGAACCATTATCTGAAGTCTTTTTCTTTATTTTGTGTGTGAAAACTAATTAAAATTTTATTAGTCATTTATCTAATGGGAATTTAATGGTTACCTACTCTTTTCATCCAGCATCACAAACAAATTCAAAGCCAAGTTTCAGAAAGTAGATATTCATGAAATTATGCAAGAAGAAATCAGCATTTAAGTACCAGGAGGTAAATTAAAACTTTTTTTTTCATACACCCAACAATAGATTTGTGACATGGGCGAATGTGCAGAGCCACGGATACACACACGTGTGTGTCACAGTGGCTGGAAGCCTTGTTCTCCCAAGTACTGGTCCTATGGGGAAATGATGAAGATCCACCGGGTCTTCGGTTTCTAAAAGGACCAAGAACAACTATCAGCTGGGAATTCCTATACTTGAAAAAAATCCAGAATTTTGTAAAATCTCAGTCAGATCCCAGCTCTGCTTTGAGTAGTTTCATGAGACATCACACTGTTCCTGTTTCTTAACCTGAAAAAGTAGGTGACTAGATCTCGTAAGGAGGCTGTGGTGGTTTAAATAAGTCATGTCCCCATAGTGAAGGCATTTGAACACTGTATTGTTCTCCCGTTGGTGCTGGTATTTGGGGAGACTCAGGAAGCGCAGCCTTGCTAGAGAAATCATGTCACTGGGCGTGGGCTTTGCGAGCTCACAGGCTCCCTCTACTTCAGGTTCATTCTCCCTGCTTTGTGTTTGAGGTTGCCAATATGCACGCATGCTCCTGCCTCCGTGCCTGCCGCTTGCTGCCATGTCTCCACACCACGATGAACTCTTATCCTCTAGAACTGTAAGCCAAAACCAAAATATTCCCTTCCTCACGTCTTACAATTTTTTTTACACTTTAATATATTTTACTTATGGTATTTTATCACAGCAATAAAGTAGCTAATAGAGAGGGCTAAAGATGAGGCAAGCACCACGAAAAAATGAACAGCCTCTGACACGCGTGTACATCTGTCTATGTTGATGCTCTCTTAGTCTCTACTTTGTCTTTTATCTTCTCATAAGAAAGGAGGGGTCACACCCGGGAAGACAGTATGTTGAGGCTCAGGTGCCATCTTATTCAGAGATATCTGAAGGACTTAGCAAAGCCTGGTATACCCAGAAATGGCGCAGTCCTCAGGTTAGACGCTTCAAGGAAAGGGGAGAAATAGGTCTTTAAAATCCCACTCAGACTATCAATGTAGATACTGAGACTTATGGGCAACCTTTGGGCAGAGTGCAAGGAATCTTAGGAAAGAAGTGGGAAACAGTAAGATCTGGAGAGGACAGGAGCTCCATAAGGAGAGCAACAGAACCAAAAAATCTGAGCACAGGGGTCTTTCCTGAGACTGCTATTCCAACCAAGGACTATGCATAGAGATAACCTAGAACCCCTGCACAGATGTAGCCCATGGCAGTTCAGTATCCAAGTGGGTTCCATTGTAATAGGAATAGGGACTGTCTCTGACATGAACTGATAAACCTGCTCTTTAATTACCTCCCCCTGAGGGGAAAGCAGGCCACAGAAGAAGACAATGCAGCCACTCCTGATGAGAACTAATTGACTAGGATCAGAAGGAAGGAAAAGAAGTCCTCCCCTATCAGTGGACTTGGGGAGGGGCATACATGCAGAGGATGGAGGAAGGGAGGGATTGGGACAGGAGGAGGGAGGGAACCACGGGGGGATACAAAGTGAATAAAGTGTAATTAATAAAGAAAAAAATAAAAAAATAAAATAAAATCCCACTCTATCCATGTACGTGGGATAAACCATGAAGCAAGAAGAAGATTCTGGGATGTTTGTAACAATCTTTACCTCCGTTTGGAGCCGATGAAGAGCAGCGGGCAGACGCCTTTGAATCGTGAGGCTGTGTTGAATAGTCCCTGACACCCCCAGCTAATAAGAATGCAGCTAGTGCCACAGAGGATGGCATGCCGGCGATTCCACACTCCTTCCTTTTTCCTTGCAACGACTGTGCCATCAAAGGATGCGAACTCAGCCAGCTAAGCTCACCGTGTCTTCGCAGCTGAAGGGAAATAGTGCCGATCCCCTTTCCACTCTCACCCCCGGCAATGGATCTTCTACGTCCCCGGATTCTGCCTTAGGCAGAGCAGCTCCGGATACCGCAGAGGAAGCACTCCTGGATGCTTAGCTCACAGCCTGGGTCTAAATGTGGCTACCTGCTTCTGTCAGTCAGAGACCTTTGCTGAAAACCTGAAAAACACGGGCCGCAACTGCAGGTCACTGTCAATCACGTTGCTTGTTTCGCTTTCTCTTCACCTTTCACCACTGTTCAAAACATCTTCTCTATTCAGTTACGAGTGCTATTTTTCCTTCCTCTGAGACCCTGAAAGCAGGCCCTAGCAGAAAAGAAACGTAGCCTATGTGATTAAGTAGTTCACAAGTTAGATGGACCAAATCTGGCCAAATGCCTGTTTTTATAAATAAAGTTTTATCTAAATATGTCCACACCAATTTACAAACACGCTGCCCAAGGGGGCTTTTGTACACAGCAGCTGTGCTGAGAAGTTGGAACAGGCATGATCTGGCCCACCAAGCCTGAGCTATGAATTATCTTATTCCTTACTAGAAACGTTGGTGAATGTGTTTTCTACTTCATCAGAGAACAGCAGAACAGTGGTTCATAGTAGACAATAAATAAAAACTAGAGATAGGAGTGAGGTCTCATGATACTTCTTTGACTGCAAACTCATATTTACGTGTTTGTTTGTTTGTTTTCGGGAAAGCCTGTGCTCCGTTTGCTGCTGCAGTTGGGGCTGTTGGGAAGGAAAGAGGGTTTTCAGAGGCACATCCTATAACTAGTGCTGGGCTTTAGACCTGAACAAGCAGCCCAGGTACCTTTTCAAGCAAAGCAGACCTGACCTCCAGGTTCTCTGAGCATCCTTCAGTCCCTACCTGTTAGAGAGCATGGCTGGCATATCTGCCCTCTAGCCTGAACTTTTCGATCCAGGCTCTTCCTCTTCCCCTTCACTATATAATCCAGACATCTTGGTTCCCCCTCCCTCTTCTCTGCTCTCTTCTTTCTGCATTTGTTCTCTCTCTGTGTGTCTCTCTGCACGCACACCTTTCTGTCTCTTCCTGCATGGCGACTTCTCTGGCCTTGTTCTTTAGGACCAGTGAATCTGCCAAGAGCTGCTCCCAATAAACCTGCATTTATATACTGTAACTTATCTTGAATTAGCTCGTTTCACCGGCAGTGGAAAGAATGATAACATATCAACTAGATTTGATCAAAGTGTGTGTCACCTTCTTAAGTAAACTTATTTTCTTCTAGACCTCATTTTAAAAGTTAATAAATATCTTTACTATTGAGAACGTTAGGGAAAGAATAATAACACCTCCCCCGTTTCTTAAGGATGCTTCTTCCAGCTATAAGAAAAACTTTTCAGAGCCGTAGGCTGAGTTTAGTTGGTTGAGTGCTCTCCCAGCACACACAAGGGCCCAGCTTCCACCTCCAACATCTCATAATACAGGGCCTGCTGGTGTAAGACATGTGATCCCAGCACTTAGAATCGGGAGGTTCAGGTCAACCTTAACCTCAGCTATATAAGTGAACCATAGAATCCAAGGCCAGCCTAGGTTACATGGGACTCTGTCAAAAAAAAATCAAAGTTATCTTCATATTTAAAATATAGATTTTCAATAATTTTAACATTTTCTTGTATGTCATTAATAAGGGTTTAATTTTCACAATTTTGGACATGGAAGCTATTAAGTCAAAAAGTAAATTTACTAAAAAACTTTGAGACAAAAAGCAGAATTAAAAGGAAGTTTGCATCATGAGCAGAAACAGGATCTTAGGGAGACGACAGAACAGATGAGCTGCAGCTGTTCCTAAGCTCTGCTTCTCGTTCTAGTTTCTAGCAAAGGGAGTGTGGAACACCATGGCTGACAGTCTTCCAAGGTTGAATGAAAAGAAGGAAAGCGTGCCTCAAGGCACTGAGCTAATGTGACCAATAGCACACAGGGAAGGAAGTCTGAATCACATGTCCACAGCCTTGGTTCAGCCTGTGCTGCAGTAAGAAAACACCTGAGGCTTGGGAATACACAAAGAACAGAAGCACATCCTCACAGCAATGGAGGCGGGAAAGGCCACCTATCTTGGTACATCTCTACATAGCAAAAGGCAGAAGGGCTAGAAAGGGACAAAGTATGTCCTTACAGGGGACAAGAGAAGAAGAGACTGAATGGACCACAGGAAGCCATTCTCCTATCAGGATTAATGTAGAGGAGTTTTAATGCAGGACAGGGCTTCCCTGGCAAGAGATGACATCTAAAGACCTTCTAGGTCTGTGGGATCTGGCTGGAGTACAGACACACCTTTAATATCAGGAGACAGAGGCAAGAGCAAGTTTCAGGTAAAGAAAAGCTTAGGTCCAGGCATAGTGGTACACACTTTTAATCCCAGCACTTAGAAAAAAAGAGGCATGAAGATCTCTGAATTATAGTCAGTGCTCTTCAGTCAGTTCCGTTGCGTCAATGAGTTGTGAGCAGTACAGTGGAGTTGAGTTCAGTTTTCCCGGGAGAGTTTTACAGAGAGGGGTTGAAAAAGAACAAGCTAGACACAGGTGAAGACAGAATGAGCTACAGAATGAGAAGGAGCCAGAAGATTAGAACAGATTGCTAGAGTTAGTATGAGGCCAAATAGAGAATTCAGCCTGAAACTGAAAGAGAAGCCAGATGGTATCAGTCAGCTCAGAGAGGAGTTTAAACCAGAACAGCTGAGTTGAACCAGCCAGCCAGAGTTCAGAAAGAGCTAGAAAGGGTGAGCTTATTCAGCAGTAAGTCTCAGAAGCTGAAAACATTCTAGGCCTACATTAAATTGTATAGAGGCTTGAAGCTTCCAGGTCTTGGTCTAGGTTGGCAAATGGAGGCAGTCAGCCTCAGAGACAACAATCACCTCAGGCAAATAAAAGCTGCTTTTACAAACTAATACAGTCACCACAAGGGCAGAGCCATCATTACCTAAACACCTCCCCAGTACAACTGCACTGGAGATGGATGCTAAGGTACTCCCTCAGGACATTTATCATTGATAAGGCACAATGATTTAACAGGACAGAATCTTACATTTAATTGATGGGCCATTTCTTTGCCTTGGATCACACAGATAGGGCTTGTTACATTACTCACCTGTCTTGGGTACTTGAGCCTACCCCAGGCTCTACCCTCTCTGACCCTGTGGATATTTTATTACCACACTTTGAGACACTGTGTTTGTTACTTGTTATGTAAGGTGGGGTCAGTAGGAGAGGTACCCCATGGCACTGGAAAAATTCTTCAGGTTTCTAATGTTGTCTAACTAAGATGCTATGATGGGGAGGGAGCAACTTCCAAAGCAAGGGTCAGAAAAGAGAAAACCCAAGGAGTGTGGTCCTTTTCTGTTCTTTAGAGGGGAGCGTGCTAAGCCAGAGAGGACAACAAGTCACATGCTGAGAGAGAGAGAGAGAGAGAGAGAGAGAGAGAGAGAGAGACAGAAGGAGAGAGTGAGAGAGACAAAGAAATAGAGACAGAGACAGAGACAGAGAGACAAAGGGAGAGACAGAGACTGAATTCCTCATGCTGTGCCTTTTTTATTGAGTTAGTGCAAGTAGCGAAGGGATTTGGAAGCCACCTATTTATAAGATGCCAGCTGTCCATGGTATTAGGGCTGGGGCAGGGGGGGTCTCAAGAAAATGACCACACAATTTAAAGTGTTTCAGCAAGGCTAAAATGTTGTTCTGCGGCAGGGCACGTAGCTGAGTTTAGCGTGCAAGCAGGCGAGCATGCTCAGCAGAAGCCCCACTGGGTTTTCACTCCTCACGCAAAGGAGGTCCTGTGCCTCACTCTGGGCGGCCAGAGCTCAACCGAATAGTCCTGCCAGCCTAACATTCTAAGCTGAGGGGTACAGCTCTTGAGAATGCAATCTGAGCATGGTGTGCGACCTTGAGCACATGTGCTTTGATTTCAAGGAGTTCTCACTCTCCCTGGAGGATTTTGAACTTTTGCCAAATGGTGTCTTTGCCATCTTTTTAAAATGAAATTTTGTCTTATTTAACCCGCTGACAGAAGAGAGAGTACATTTCTTTTACATTGCCCACAATCCCATGTCATCTGTCCTTCCATTCTCTTTATCTCACTCTTCTCCCGTTGATTAAGGAGAAAAAGCTCCGGTCCTAACTAGCTTGCCATCCAAGCAGTTTCCCTGAGTGTGTCTAGTGGCATGTCCTATTTTCTTTCCTCAAGTCTGCATAGAAAGAGAGAGAGGCTCATATTAAGGTATATACTCACGATATTAGACATTTAATATAGAATAAACATACTAAAATCTGTATACCTAAAGAAACTAAGCAAGAAGGAGGACCCTGGGTAAGATGATCAATCCTCATTCAGAAAGGCAAACGGGATGGACAGTGGAAGAGGGAGAAAACAGGGAACAAGACAGCACAGAGCCTACCTCTGAAAGACTCTACACAGCAGAATATCAAAGCAGATGCTGAGACTCATAGCCAAAGTTTGGGCAAAGTGAAGGGAACCTTATGAAAGAAGGGGGAGATAGAAGGACCTGGAGAGGACAGGAGCTCCACAAGGAGAGCAACAGAACCAAAATATCTGGGCCCAGGGGTCTTTTCTGAGACTGACACTCCAACAATGGACCATGCATGGAGATAACTTAGAACCCCTGCACAGATATAGCCCATGGCAGCTCAGTATCCAAGTGGGTTCCTGAGTAAGGGGAACAGGGACTGTCTCTGACATGAACTCAGTGGCTGGCGGCTGGCTCTTTGATCACCTCCCCCTGAGAGGGGAGCAGCCTTACCAGTCCACAGAGGAAGACAATGCAGCAGATCCTGATGAGACCTGATAGGCTAGGGTCAGATGGAAGGGGAAGAAAACCTCCCTTATCAATAGACTTGGAGAGGGGCATGAGAGGAGATGAGGGAAGGAGGGTAGGATTAGGAGGGAATGAGGGAAGGGGCTACAGCTGGGATACAAAGTGAATAAACTGTAATTAATATAAAAAAGAAAAAATTTTAAAATAAAAAAAATGAAAAAAAAAAAGATTTTCTTTTTTTCTGTCCTACAGATGTGAGTGCGTGGTTCTCACTCTAGAAAGGGTGGCATGGGCGGGCTTCTGGTGACTTCCACCAACTTACTGGATGTAGCTCACTGAAATACTTACTCTTTCCCTTTCTCTTACCCCACCTCAAGCCTCGTCTGTGTTTTTGCCTGAAGTTGGTGCTTCTTAAGATTCTTCACTCATACAAATTAAATATATATTTAATATAGATATGATTTGGAAAAGAAATAATAATTTGATTTATCAAATTATATAATGTTTTAAAGTGTCGTTCAAAGGCCTTTTTTCTCTTAGCAAGGCTAAATAAAATCAGGCAATATTTGACTAGTTGTAATAAGAAGACTAATCTGTTCTTGGTGCATTTTTGTTTGTGTTTGTATAAGGTGCATACAAAGAAAGTCTTTCAATAACAGTACTGCAATGAAAAGAAAAACCAAAAACAGGCTAAAATCATTGATTATGCAAATACATCAATTTCTTCATAAAAGGAAAGGTTGCCAAAGCACTCAATAACATTACTAGCAACAATAACTTCGGTATTAATTTTTAAAAGTATTTTCTTGTTTTTCTCTTAGCCAAGGATAGGGAAAGTGGCCTGAGGTTCAAACTGTTATAAATAAACAATACAGGCTGTCCTACAGAGATTATCATACTTGAATATTCCACTATATTAATTAAGTGGAAAGTGAAACAGCATGACTTTTAGAGTTAAAAAGCCTGATGGCCCCTAACTACAATGCCAGCAGTTGAGAGACAAGGTCATCTTCAACTGCATAGTAAGACTGAGGATAGCCTGGGATACATGCAACCCCGTCTAAAAATAGAAAAAAACAGAGGTTGAGGAGACCCTGTTTAAGAGTATGTCATTAAAGCATGAGACGAACTTAGACTAGAATATAGATTCCCAGAAACCCATATAAATTTCAGGTGAGCATAGTAGGCTACCTGCAATTCCAGCCTTGGAAGACAGACACAGGATATCATCTGACCAAGTTCACTATAGCAAGCGTGAGTCTAATCTAGGCTACTGAGATTAGCCAGTTTGGTGAATTTTGAGTTTGAGTGAGAGATCCAACTTAATTGAATAAGAGGGGAGAATGATAAATACGATTCCTGACATCCACCTTGGTCCTCTACAGGAATATACACACGTGTTCTCATGCCCATGCACATGAACCAATACATGCAAAAATATGCATATACATACATGAACAATAGGGAAAAAAACAAGTAAACAAAACAGCCAGAGCAAAACCAAAAGCAATGCAAATAAACATAGTTTGCAGTCAAATAAAAGTTATAAATAATTTACACGTAAAAGTTTAGAAAAAATAAAATTAATATATTTATTCTATATCTATAGTAGCATTATCTTATTGCTTTGGGTAATTTTGAAGTTTATAATTTGATACAGTAATTGTTGAGGTTACTCTAAGTTTTACCTCTGTGTTCAATATCAGAAGATTGCTGGGTCTTAAGTTGGCTGCATTACTACAGCTCCACTGTAAACGAACAACAATTAGCTTACTGGATGCATAACGCCTAAATCACTTTTCCCAGTACTTGGAACACATAAATCACTCAGCAAATGATTATTCTCATCAAGTATGAATATCCTTAAACAGGAACTGAAAAAAATAGCTATCACTACATAATTTGAATAGATAACTATATGTTTCCAAGTGCAACCAATTCGCATCCAATTCCAAAGACTTTTTATGTTTTGGGACCTCAGTCCTCATAGCTTTAACAGTTTTTGATGAAGTTCTGCAAACCTAAGGTTATGGTCCAGGGAGAAAATCTTCCCCACTATTATTTAGTCTGCTAATAATTTTTTTTTTTCAGTCCAACAGAATTCTTGTACTCAAAAGTCGAGATTTCATCAGGTCGATGGACAGTAATCCAAAAGAAAACTTGCATTGTTTAAAAAGGACAATATTAAATTAAAAATTCACCATGTGTTTGAGACAGTGGAAAATCAATTTATTGTTTTCAAATTCAATATGAAAACTTGGAACTGGTTTGTAGAAAGTGTAGAACATGGTCTATAATATGGGTTAGTTCTGCCAGAAAGTAATACAGCTTTCATAAAGCTGGGCTTTATGGCATTTTACACAGTGTTGCTAGGCAGAGGTATATACATAGAAATATACATTGTATATACCTTCTCCAGCAGCAGCTTATTAAACTGAAAAAAAAAGAACCCTAGATATTTCCATATGCTTGTGATAAAGCCAAAATAGAAATTTGGTTTGTCAATTTAAAGAATTACCATTTCCCCACTTTCTCTTAAAATTCATTTTTATTTCAAGCAGTTTATAAAAATATATGATGATTGCCTTTTAAAGAAAAAAAAACTAGTGAGTATTCGGGAGGCACCAGCCCCCTAGTAGCCAACTGCGTCCAGGCAGTAGGAGGCAGGAGTGAGCTGCAAGCACTGATCTTGCTTGAGCTTCAGGACATTCATCTCCCTTGCTGGGTGAGGTTTGTCATGGAGATTAAGGAGCAATCTAGGCAATGGATGTATTATTGTGATGATGACTGCAACATGGAGATGCTGACACAAATACTCACAGATATTCTTGCATTCATGGACATACACGTGTGGAAGTTAAAAGTTCATCATTTGTGCAACTCTGAATGTTCACTTTAGTCTATAACACTTAATTTTTTTTATTTTTTGTATTAATTACAGCTTATTCATTTTGCAGCTGTAGCCCCCTCTTCTATCCCCTCTCAATCCCACCCTCCCTCCATCTTCTTCTCCTATGCCCCTTCCCTAGTCCAATGATAGGGGAGGTTCTCCTTCCCTTCCATCTGACCCTAGCCTATCAGATCTCATCAGGACTGTCTGAGTTCATGTCAGAGACAGTCCCTGTTCTTATTATTGGGGAACCCTCTTGAACACTGAGCTGCCATGGGCTACATCTCTGCAGGGGTTCCAGGTTATCTCCATGAATGGTCCATGGTTGGAGTATCAGTCTCAGAAAAGACCCCTGGGACCATATTTTTTGGTTCTGTTGCTCACCTTGTAGAGCTCCTGTCCCCTCCAGGTCTTTCTATCTCCCCCTTCTTTTATAAGATTCCCTTCACTCTGCCCAAAGTTTAGTTATGAGTCTCAGCATTTGCTTTATATTCTGCTGGGTAGAGTCTTTCAGGGACCTTCTGTGTAGGCTCCTGTCCTCTTCCCTGCTTTCTCCCTCTTCTGATGTCAGTCTCATTTGCCTTTCTGAATGAGAATTGATCATCTTACCCAGGGTCCTTCTTGTTTAGCTCCTTTAGGTGTACAGATTTTAGTAATTTATCTTATATGTCTATATCCACTTATAAGTGAGTATATACTGTGTGTGTCTTTCTGCTTCTGGGATAGCTCACTCAAGATGATCTTTTTTAGATCCCACCATTTGCCTACAATTTTCATGATTTCCTTGCTGAGTAGTATTCCATTGTGTAAATGTACCACAATTTCTGTATCCATTCCTCACCTGAGGGACATCTAGGTTGTATCCAGCTTCTGGCTATTACAAATAAAGCTGCTATGAAAATGGCTGAGCAAATGTCCTTGTTGTATACTTGAGCATCTTTTGGATATATGCCTAGGAGTGGTATAGGTGGATCTTGAGGTAGCACTATTCCTAATTGTCTGAGAAAGCACCAGATTGATTTCCAAAGTGGTTGTACAAGTTTACATTCCCACCAGCAATGCAGTAGGATTCCTCTTTTTCCAAATCCTCTCCAGCATGTGTTATCACTTGAGTTTTTGATCTTAGCCATTCTGAAGGGTGCAAGGTGGAATCTGAGGGTCATTTTGAATTGTATTTCCCTAATGACTAAGGATTTTGAGCATTTCTTTATTTGAAGATGATATGATAGTATACATGAGTGACCCCAAAAATTCTACCAGGTAACTCCTACAGCTGTTAAACACCTTTAGTCAAGTGGCTGGATACAAAACCAACTAAAAAAAAAAAAATCAGTAACCCTCCTGTATACAAAAGACAAAAGGGCTAAGAAAGAAAGTAGGGAAACAACACCCTTCACAGTAGCCACAGTGTACATAAAGTACCTTGGTGTAACTCTAACCAAGCAAGTCAAAGACTTATATGATAAAAACTTCCAGTCTCTGAAGAAAGAAATAGAAGAGGATACCAGAAGATGGAAGGAACTCCCATGCTCATGGCTTGGCAGGATTAACACAGTAAAAATGGCCATCTTACCAAAAGCAATCTACAGATTCAATGCAATTCCCATCAAATTACCAACACAATTCTTTACAGACCTGGAGAGAAAAATTCTCAACTTCATATGGAATAACAAGAAATCCAGAATTTCTAAAACAATCTTCTACAAAAAGAACTTCTGGAGTTATCTTCATCCCTGATCTCAAGCTGTATTATAGAGCAACAATACTAAAAACTGCATGGTACTGGCATAGAAACAGAATGGTGGATCAATGGAATTGAATAGAAGACCCAGAAATAAACCCACACACTTATGGACACCTGATTTTTGACAAAGATGCCAAAACCATACAATGGAAAAAAGATAGCATCTTCAACAAATGGTGCTGGTCTAACTGGATGTCTTCCTGTAGAAAAAGGAAAACTGATCCATACTTCACATCCTGCACAAAACTAAAATCCAAGTGGATCAAAGACCTCAATATAAAAACAGACACACTAAACTTGTTAGAAGAAAAAGTGGGGAAGAACCTTGAACTCACTGGCACAGGAGAAAACTTCCTGAACAGAATACCAACAGCACAGGCTCTAAGCTCAGCAATCAATAAATTGGACCTCATGAAACTGAAAAGCTTCTGTAAAGCAAAGGATACCTGTCATCAGAACAAAACAACGACAGCCTACAGATCGGGAAAGAATCTTCACCAACCCTTTATCTGACAGAGGGCTAATATCCAGACTATATAAAGAACTTAAGAAGCTAAACAGCAACAAATCAAGTAATCCAATTAAAAAATGGCGTATGGAGCTAAACAGAGAATTTTCTGTTTAGAGGAACATAGAGTGGCAGAAAAACACTTAAACACTTAAACTTTTAAAAAGTTTCTTTAAAGAAGTTTCTTTGAGAGCTGAGCATGGTGGCACACACCTTTAAACTTGACATTCAGGGAGGTAGAGGAAGGCAGATATCTGTGAGTTCCAGGTCAACCTGATCTACAGAGTCCAGGACAGCCAAGGCTGAGAAACTGTCTTGAAAAAAAAAAAAAAAAAAAAAACCAGAACAAACAAAACAACAACAACAAAAACAAAAACAAAACAAAAAAAGAAAGACAAGTTTCTTTGATACTGAAAAGAAATAATCACACAAACTAATAGAGATGTGTGACTTTAAATAAGCAGAATCATATCTTGAAAACATGAACACATGATTAGTTTTATCTTATCAGAGTGAAACAACTATCTTTGCAAATGCAAAGTACGTTTTTTAAAAAGCCTTCAATCCCAAGGTTTGGAAACCTCCAATCGCAAGGAAAGATAAAGATGATGAGCTACTTTCCCATAATTCTGAGAGTAATAAAACTAGATACATAAATCTCACAGAAGACAACTTAGAGCAGTCTTCCAAAATGTCTGCCAAAATGACTAATATGTTTAATTTTGACCTAGCAATTGTGTTCTGTGGAATTCATTTTTCGAATTCCCTTCCTTGAAATAAACGACAAATACCAGCATGCAGCAGCATTCTTATTAGTAAGGGAAGTACCTGGAAGCCAGCACTCAGGGGGTAGGGGCGAGAGGATAAGGTGCTCAAGATCATCCTTTGCTATAAAACAAGTCTGAGTCTAGCTTGGATTCCATGAGACCCTGTTTCAAAACAATGAGAGTGGAAAGAAGGGAGGAAGGAGGAAGGCATGAAGGAGGAAGGGAGAAGGAAGAAGAGAGGGAGGAAGGAACAAATGAACAAAAGAATGGATGAAGTGAACCTAGAGCTGGGTCTGGCTGTACAGGCCTGTAATCCAATGAAGGTTGAGGCAAACATTTCACAAGTTCAACAACTGCCTAGGCTAAAGAGTGAGAAAATTAGTAAGGCCCTGTCTTAAAATGAGAATAATTAAAAGAGAGCTAAGGATATAATCAATAATAGAGTTATTTCTTATCATGCATGAGACCCTAAGTTCAACTGCTCCAAACAGAAATAACACTCATGGACCCCAGGCCCTGTTTCATGAAGCTCTGCTCACACAGTGCACCTCTCAAGTTTAGCAAAGAATAAGGATGCTCTGAGAACAATGTACTTCTGAACCTTACTCTTCATAAAGCAGCATCTACATATTTGGTTCACAACTGTCAACAAAATGAGACAACATACTGAGTTTGTCTATCATTTGGTGGTAGAATAAAATAGTTACCTGACTGGGTGATTCATAAAGAATTGAGGTTGATTTTTCTGTCACAGTTCTGGGATCTAGGAACCTAGACACCCAAGGAGGCTTATGATGGGAGCTTCAAGCTACTTCAGCTTGTGGCAGAAAGCAGAAAGGAGGCCAGGCACATGCAGAAGAGACAAAAACAAAACCAAAGAAAACAAACAAACAACACCAAAAAAAAAAAAAAAAAAAAAAAAAAAAAAAAAAAAAACAAGGGCAGCCTTGCTCTCCAAGAACAGTCCTTGGGGACCAAGGCAGAGCTGCGAGCAGGATCTCATTCCAGGAGAAAAGTGGCAGCCTTCTTAACATCTCATAAAGACTCCACCTTGCATTACTGCTATGGTGAGAAATTACATTTCAATATGAATGCTGGTTGGGACAAAATATATCCAAATCATAGCAAGAGACATGCCTATATTTATATTGAACTACAATTAATTAAATAATTAATTAAAAATAGTAAATAAATAAGTTTTAGTTCCCCACACCTGCCAAAAACAAAACAACAAAAACTATTGAACAGTTATGGGAGGAACTTATTAAAGACTTGGAAGACATATGAAAGACATTGTGTTTTAAGACATATGAAAAAATATTAAAAAAAAAAAACTCTACTCATTATTGCATTGATGATGATGATGATGACGACGACTCAGTATTAGAAATGGAACCTAGTGTCATACATTCTAGGCAACTGTTCTATTACTGAGTTATATTAGAACTCTCAATCCTTGCATTTTATTTGTATCTTGTTTTATACTTATTTATTGTGTATTTGTGTGTGTGTGTGTGTGTGTGTGTGTGTGTGTGTACAGGCACTTGCCATGAATGACCTGTGGAAATCAGCTCTCTCCTTTACTACATGAGCTTTTAACTGCTGAGCCCTACATTTTCAAAAAAAATAACATGCACTTTGCTATAAAAGCAGTTAGCTTATATTAGAGATTAATGGTCTATAAAATTAAACTATAAAATAAAATTTATATGCATCCTGAACACTTAATTCATCTTGTGTTGAGCAAGTTAGCTTCTATGGTGGCAGATTTTAAGTGGTTCTATAGTTTACCTTTTCTTAAGTTTAAAATTTTTCCAGCGTACACCAAAAGCTAAATGTTGCCTTCCAGGCAATCTTGATTTTTAAAGCAATTCCGTCAGAAGACGTAGCTGTTGAATAGAAATTTAACCAGATACTTGATATTTATTTTTCTATTCAATGTGGGACCCTTGATGGCCTCATTTGCTTTTCATTCACATTGCCAGATTGCTGGGAGGACAGTGTTAATCTGAAATTTAAATCAAATCCTTTCCATTTTTAGCTTGGAAGTTAAATCCTGAATGATCATTAGCAATCAAGAGAGAGAGCTAAGGTTGTCTAATTTTCAAGGACTTTGTACCCAAATGACAAATATTCTTAAGGACCATTTCTCTTACCTAGCAGTATTCACATGGCCAATCAAACCTTCTAACCAGCCTGTATAATCTTTGCTCTTGGCAAGAACTGACTAAGAATAATTTCTTGTGCTATGGTAGCTTCTGGCCCTTGTAGGAAAGGTGAATCGTGGGGGTTATAAGAAGGCAAATTGTGGTGTTTACTCAACATAGGCCCACTTGGATTTTTAGCAGCAAATCAATCTTGGTTGCAGGTGTTTGCATCTTTCAAAAAACCCAGGAAATTAAAGATTTTGATTCTTCATTTTGCCCCTCACTTGTCCATTTTCTTTCCTCAAATACAGATTGAAAATTAGGTTTTGCAATTTAAAAAGGATTCTATACATGTGTCCACCCTTGTCCTGCATCTGCATTAGTTCAGCAATATGGAGGATGGCAAAGCAGTGCTTAAAAAAAATTCCTGCTGTTCCATACTTATGCTCTGTTATGATTAATAAAAGTTCTCTTCGTGTTTTTCTGTTTTGGCTTTTGGAGCCAAAGCCTTCAGAGAGGGCAGGAAGAATGAGGACTCTGGGTACACACAATTTGCCCTACTGCCCTTGTGACTAAAGAACTTATGTGCCTCGTGCATGCACTTCAGTCTGTCTGGGAAATAGAGAATTTGGCTGTCCTTTGTCCCCAGATGATATCTGCAAAGACCTTGTGGTTTCCCCCCTGACTGAAGTAGCTTTGCTGTGATTCAATCAAGAATGCCTACCTAAGGGAAAACCCCAAAATACTCCAGAGAGCAAGATTGTGGCTCAGTTGTTTGAGCACCTGCTTTACAAGCCTGTATACCCTGAGTCCAGTCCCCAACACCCACATTAAAAGCCTGTATGGTAGCATGATAATCACAGCAGTGGGCAGGGCCAGGAGGATCTCTGGAACTCACTCACCAGACAGTCTAACCTAAACCATGAGCTGTAGGCCAGTGAGGGAACATGCCCTCCAAGGAGGTGAACAGTGCCCTTGAGGACTCCTATGGCTGTCATCCAGCCTCCTCGTGCATGTGCGCTCACATATACTTATTTTAAAAAAACAAAATGAAAAGGTTCTGACACTGGTCGGATGATTCAGTGGTCACCGAGTATTGTCACACTTCAATACCAGGGCAGAGTTCGTCAGCAGGTCCCTTTTACGCCACATTGTTGCTAAAATACACAATCAACTGAAACATCAACATAAGCTTAATTGATAATTGATAATTGATTGATAATTGATTTAGGGCCATCACCATAGTCCTATGAGCCAAGCAAAGTAATTAGTTGTTTTTTTTTTTTTTTTCTTTTATACAGAAAGGCACACATCCTTTTATGGTGGTGACCAGGATCTGGATGCTGACAGTTGTCTGTCTCCACTACTTGACCTACTAAACAATTTACTTTTGGAAAGAAACACTTTTAATTATACAGTTGGCTTGGTATGGCTTTGGCACTGGTTGCACTCTCAGTTTCGGTATCCCAGAAATTTGCTCCCTAGAGAAACTCGGCACGAAGAAGTGCTAGGAAAGCTGTGGAAAATGAAGCAGGAAGAGGCATTAGTAGTGGGTGAATGGGTTAACCTGTCTCACTGTCAGTGCTTCAACGTGGCCCTGCTTGAGGACTCAAGCACCTGTGTGATCTTCTCTCCACTTTGAGGCACAGATACTATAAATGCATCATCACTTCACTGCTAAGACTTCCATTTTGGGCTTATTCCTCAATTCCTGGCCTCTGTTGCTCAGTGGTTTTGTACATCCCAGAAGATGTTCTCACAAGCCTGACATGTTATAGGTAGACAGTGACAAGGCCCCTTACTTATTTCTTGTACTCAAAGTTGTAATAACACAGAAACTTTCCCCATGGAGCATCTTCCGCAGTAGAGACCATACTCAGCAAACACACGTGGCCATGAGCCACAAAGCTGGGGACCACTGCAAGAGAATATTCTCATAGGTCCCAGGGCTCCACTGTGCCTGTTAGTTGAGTTTATACACCCACACAGGATGATTCTGTGGAACGTTCTTTCCAAAAAGCCACACGAAAGCAAATAAATGAATTGTAATTATCTTACCTTTATAGTAGTTAGACCACTTATCCACCTATGAACAGGGTGGTCACCAAGTTATTTGTTTATTATTATTATTTTGTGTGTACCTGTGGTATACACATGTACATGCATGTGCCTGTGTGGGCAAGTGTGAAGGTCAGAGGGTGTTAGGACATCTTCCCTCGATTACTTCTTTTTTTGCTGTGAAGAAAAGTGACTGAAGTAAAGTATAAATATAAATGTACAACGTAATCTTCACTGTGCTAAAACAGATACGTTGCAGGGTTTAAACATTTTCCCCTACATCCTACATATTTTCTACGCTGATATTGCTATTCCGATAAGTAGAAATAAAATAAATGCACATGTTCTTATGCAGTGCCTGCAATATCTTTGAGATCTTTGTTCTCTCTCTCTTTCACACACACACACACACACACACACACACAATTTATTATTCTGTCAATACATCCTACCACAGCTTCCCCTCCCACCCCAAGATCTTTGTTCTCTTATCTAAGCCATTGCTAATACTATTGAATGAAACCTAGCCAATGGCTGAGTTGATGGAGAAAGCATCAAAGCATTTCCCCTGAATTCAATGTAATATGCTTCATCTTGTCAGGAGCCATTCTGTTAAAGGAGCTCATTAAGCATGTGGGCCTTCCGGAAGGGATCCGGTATTTTGCAAGGTCTGTACTATGATACACCCAGAATCGCTTCCAGTCTCTGACACTCATTCTTTGTGCGCTGCTGCATCTCTCTATAATCTGGTGTGGTGTGAACAGTCACTTTCTGGGTATTTACACACTCTGATTGGAAGAACTTCGCATGAGATCTTAATGAAGGTGCACTGCTGTTCAGATGAATTAATTCCTGATTATGGAATTCCTGATTCGATTCAAACGATTTTAGAAGTTAAATTATTTTAGAACTTCTAAAACAACTTTAGAAATTTTATGGCTGCAATAAATACCTTAGTGGATATCCAGATACCTCACTAGATGACAGGTTTGAGACAGACTCTTTTCTTCAAGATAAGCCTTCATTATGAATCCTGCTATACCCCATAAATATAATCAAACTGATTTGAACTTCCCATGAACCCAAATTATGATGGGATTACCAAGCAAAGTCTAATTAAGTACAAATCATGATGTCATTATATATAAACTATTCTGTTTTAACTCCTTATACTTTGTTATCTTATGGCCTTATATACTTTCATTTTAAATTTACTTTGCTTCTTAGAATGAAAGACAGATAACTCTAAACTTAGAGATAGCTGGAAAAATGTGTAGCCAGGTCAGTCTTAATTGAAAAGACATATATTCTTGTGACTTTTAGACCTTGTTAACCTTTAGGCATCGTCAACCTTTGTCACTCTGAACTCACTATGAATTTATATATTGGATACATAGATAAGAAATTTTTACTTTTAAAACATGTAACCTGTTGTATTTTAGAATTCATCTGTTTTTGTGATTAATTGCCTTTTTGACTATAAGGTAATTCCTTTTCTCGGAGCTTTCTATCAGAGGTATAAAGGCTATACAATAAACAAAAACAACAACAACAAAAAACTACTCATACACACCGTTGGCAGAAGCCTGGTGGTGAAAGCCCATTGAATGAAAGCCAGCTGTAATTCGCTTAATTCATGAGTTGTAAATATGTATATAGATATGTGTTTACATGTAAATATGTCTGTTTGTCTGGTTTTGTACATAGGTTACATGAGTGTATGTCAATTGTCTGTCTATATGTAAGGAGCTCCTTTTGTATTGTCCATTGAATGTGTGCATGAATATGTATAGGTCTATATGTCTGATTGTCTATGTGTATGTATGGAACTGATGCTACGGAACTGGCAGCCTAAACTTGCTGCAGTTTCTGCAGAGGGGATGCTGGCAGAAATCAACATCATCGCCATATGTAGGCTTGTGGGAATTTACTGAAGTTAAACTTCTTAACTTCATCCACCCTTTCACTTGAGTGTGTGTGCATGAATGGTCTTTGCTTATTTTCCTCTTTTCTTACCAATTTGCAAACAAGTTAGCAGATTCAGGATCTAACTATCAGCCTAAGATAAGCAGGAAAAAGTTTACTTTAGCCTGTGGAGGCCTCCCCAGCGGCCAAAGAGCCCCCTTTTAAAGCCCCTTGCAGCTTTGGCTAGAAGCCACTTTTTACAGTCCTGGCTGCAGGAAAGAAGGTGACCAGTTAAAGTTTTTTTCCTTAGTAGCAGTGTAGCCAGTCCCTGACCTAGAGAAGGAATCCTGGGCTCCCTCCCCCACTTCCTTTTCTTTCAATCATCTTTCCTGATTGGTTGTTGATTGATTGCCTGAGCCATCAGCTCGGTAAACCAAGAGATAAAACAAATGAAGACCTCCGCATTGCATCATATCCCATACCCTAACCTGGACCCTGGAACCTTGCCAAAGCAGAGAGAGACTGGCAATTGAACACCAGACTTTAACATCAACTGTTTTCAACAGTTGGTTAATTTGAGTAAAATTCCTGTGTGATGGCGTGCCGCCTGGATTGCTTTCCCTTTACCACAAGATGTGAGTAAGACTTCTTCAACTAGGATAGAAGACCACTCATCACAATGTTTATTCAACAAATATTTACTAGGGACCCTCTTGTCCTGGGTACATCAGCCGGTCACCTCTTGAGCACGGCCTGGCGGTAGGACAAAGCCCCTTTGTTTTAGCTGTTCTGCGGCGGCCCACAGCCTGCCATGTATATGCTGTCACGCTTCAAGTTGTGGTGCAAACCAAAGTTGTGGTACAGAACCTTTTTAAATATGGTACAAATGTTTCGAGTGAAAGATTTCCAGAATAAGACCTTGAACGTAGCTCAGTCAGAAAAGTGCTTACCTTGAAAACGTGAGAACCTGAATCCCTTGCCTCCCCGCTCCCCCTCCCAAAAAAAAGGTTGGCTTGGTATACTCGTTGCCCCAGGCTGGACATGCACAGATCACTGGAGCCCTGAGCCAGTCAGCCCAGCTTTATTAGAGAAATTCCAGGCCAGAGAAGGAAAGAACGTCTTTATAAGTCTAAAGTTGACATCTGACAGAGAAAGAGAGACACAGAGAGAGACTATCAAGTTCCAATACAATACCTTCTTCTGATGGGCTCAAAGCAATCATGTTAGGGTACAGGATCCCTTACAAAATTCTATGGAAATAAATCTGCATTTTTTTTCTTCAGTGATTTGTTCTATACAAGAAAGCCAGATTAGTGCACATTGCCATGTATTGTAAACATCTGATAGTACTTACAGATATACATGATTATCTTATGAACTGTGATTGGACAAAAGAGGATTCCCCAGCTGTGAAATTAGCCCACATTCTAGAGTTTGCAGTTAGACACTTAATAACCATAAAGTTGTCACCGGCTGAGCTCTGCTCTGAGCTTCCTCTTTCTAGCTCCTCTCTGTGCAGTCCATTAGCTGATCATTTGTTGATGGCTTCTTCGGTACCAGCCCTAGCTGTAATGACTGAGAATCCAATTGCTGGATAACAAACAGTACTTGCCCTGCAAGCACTCAGCTTAATGGGGAAATCACGGATCTATAACCGATTTTATTTCTACTTGATGAATGCCATCATAGAAGTGTAACATGACGTTATGGTGCTCCTAATCCCTACTGTGTCACCTTCAATTTCTCCTAATACTTTATGACTTAATTTTTTAAGAGGTGTCAGCACACAGGTATAAATCTCATTCCAATAACGTAAAAGTGCAAGTCATAAATCTTTTATCATTGCCTAGTGATTTAGTACAAAGTACGGAGTCTATTTGAGCCAAGTAGTGAGGAAAACAAGGAGCTTCACTTCCTGGGATTTTCCTCTTCTTACTCCCTGTTGCCAAATCATGCATTCCATGATATGAACTTGGTGTAGAGATAGCAGTCAAGGAACAATCTGGCTTTAGTTATTGTGCATGTAGTTTTCAGTCATGATACCCATTGTCCCTATTGAAACCTCACTAGATGTGGACTATTTTTAGGCTCAAGAAGCTTTTTTCAAATTTATTTATAAGTTTTTTCATAAAATATCACTTTCCCCTCCCCCAACTCTTGCCAGGTACTCTCCTCCTCCCCATCCACCCAACTCCATGACCTTTTCTCTCTCTCTCTTTAAAAAACAAACACCCAAGAAACTCACATATTTAAAAAAAAAAACATAAAATAAAAAATCAAAATATGCAAGCAAAAGATCAATAAGGCAAAAAATGTCCAAACACAATATGAAACAAAAAGTCAATTAAATGCCATCGAGTTCACCTTGTGCTGGGCATGGGGCCTATCATAAAGTGTGGTGCAGCCTCAAGACTAGAAATTTCCCCCTTTGAAGTACTACAAAAAGGCCAAGGTGCTCCTCCTGCAGAGAGCCTCCCGGGCAGGATGTTCTCTAAGACAAAAAAAAGCACCTAAAAAATCCCTTAGTGCTCTGGTTTTTGCTTACAATGAAACCAGGAACATCCATAGGCTTTTCTAATTTTTATGCTACAGCTGTGCTCCACAGTAGCAATGAACTTAGAGCCCATCCTGGAGAGAGGGGACAGGAGGAGGAGTGCAGCTACAATCACCCAAATACACAAAACAGTACCTTCATGTAGCACGATTGCTCACGGTGCCTACCTAAAGGCCTCAGGAGCCCATCCTTGTGTTGACTGAATACAGCTAGTAAAGTACTTCCACAGCAAAGTTTTTGAATGCCTATACTCTCTCTGGCCTGCTTAACACCAGCAGTTCTGAACACTTACTTGTACCAGCATCATCTGGAGAGCTTTTTCCAATACTAATGCCTGTGACCCATGTAGCTGGTATGGAAGATGGGTACCTGTTTCTTCTTTGTGGTTCTCTGGAGATAGAAATACAGCTAGGGTTATGACACCAACTATCATTTGCTTACCCCTTCATGGGTTCCTAAGTTCTATTTGCCAGCCTAGCTCTGGGCTTTTCAAAAAAATTTTCATTACAGTACATATAGAAAATAAATTAGAGTATAGTTGTCTAAATGGTAGTTTGCCAGGAATCTGGGAGCGGCAGCAACAAAAGAATGTAGTCCTCAAAATGGCGCCCAGATTGGAGTTGCCCGGGGTGGTCTTCCTGACCTCAAATTCTCCTTGAAAACTCCTTCTCTTTCTCAACCAATCCCCCTGAGGAATTTCTGCAGGCAGGTTGTTTCTACACAGTGAGCCCTTGTGGGTAGGAACAGCATTGGAGGCAAAGGGTGATAATAAAAGAGGTGAGAGGGAGTCCTCATACTTGTATCTAGTTAACTGGGTTCAGGCACTTCTGGGATCAAATAGGTGTCTGGCCAAATGCATATGACAGGAATAGAATCTCCTTCAGAGCACAGTCATGCAGTAATTCTGCACGACGTGCTTCTGCTTGGAATGTTAACAAAGTTGTCTGGCTCAGTTTTTACTGTCAGCTTGACAAAACCTATGGTCACCTCAGAAGAGGGAAGCTCAGTTGGAAAATTGCCTCCATCTGAAATAGATTATCTTAATTGATGTTTGATGTGGGAGGGCCAAGCCCACTTCGAGTGGTACAATCCCTAGGCAGCTGAGCCTGGGGTATATCAGAGAGTTACTGAGCACTATCCAGTGAACAAGTGGGGGAAAAGCATTCTTCTGTGGTTTCGGTTTCAGGTTCCTGTTTGAGTGTCTGTCCTAACTACTCTCCATTCCAAACTGTGATCTGGAAGTAAAAACTGAGCACACCCCCTTTTCTCTTAAGCAGCCTTTTGTCAGGGCGTCTTATCAGAGTAACAGAAAGGAAATGGAACGATATCCTCTGCCTGCCTTCTGTGCGTTGAAGCGCTTAGCACACAAACACAAAGATGAGTGGCACAGTTGTGATCCCGTCAGAGCGTCTGGCTTTTATTGCTCTGAAAAGGTATTATAGGGCAATTTCATTGTACACACTCATTTTATTTGCTTTACCAATCCAGTAAAAGTTTATCTTGGGCTCAGTGCATTAAAAATTCACTGCACAATCATAAGTTCAGTGCCCTATAACCACATAAAAGTCAGGCCTAGTGGTAAATTCCTAAAGTCCCAGCAATGGAAGGTGCGGCAGTGGAGACAGGTAGACTTCCATATTAGCCAGTGAGTCCAGAGGAGACAGTAAGCTTTCAGTGACAGATCCCATCTCATAAATACATTTAGAAGTACATTAAAAAAAAAAAATAAGGTGAAAAGTGACCTTATTGTCAACCTGTAGCCTCCACACACTCGTGCGAAATTGAATGCATGATACATGAGCACAACTGTACAGTCTTACACGTACCATGCATACACACTCAAACATTCTAAAAATGTGTTTGTATTTCACTTCACACTCCTGAAACCTTCTTCATCTAGGAATCGAGAGGTTTTACCAGAGCATTCTCATGGCTTCTCTTCTGCTGATGCAATAAGAAGTCAAGCGTGCCAGTGAGTAGTCTCAGTTCCATTGAATCAGATTAGGAAGACAGTTGTGCTGGCTCAGTGCATTCAAAGGTCTGGCAGGAGGATTGCCGTAAATCCAAGGCCAGCCCATTCTGCAGAGTGAAGTCAAGGACAGCCTGGGCTAACGAGGGTGTCCCTGTTTCAAACACTGAAACTAAAAACACACAAAATCAGATTACTAAAGCAGAGGCTTGAATTGATAAATGTTTAGCCTATCGAAAGCAGCATTATACCCAAAAGCGGGGGCCCAACTCAATCGTGTCTTGCCTATGTAACAGATAAAATGTGGTAGATCCTTGTTATAAGTCTATTAGATAGTCCTTGAAAGAAAGGAGATTCTGTTATACTAGGGCTAGGAGCATAGTTCAGTTGGCAGAGCGTTTCTCTTGCAAGTATGAAGCCTTAGAGCTACTTCTCAGCACCACATCAGCCAGGCATGGTGTTATTCATCTATAATCACAGCACCGGGAAAGTGGAGGCAGGAGGTTCAGAACATTGAGGCTATATGGTGAGTTTGGGATCAGTCTGGGCTATATAAGATAACGTGATCATTTTAATAAGAATCGCCCTCATAGGCTCATTTGTTTGAATGCTTACTTTCCAGGGAGTAGCACTATTTGAAAGGATTAAAAGAATTAAGAGGTGTGGCCTTGACAGACAGTTAATCTCTGCCTATGGATCAGGATGGAGCTCTCAGTTACTGCTCCAGTGCCTGCCTGCCTACCTGCCTGCTTGCCAACGTGCTCCCTGCCATGGTGATATTGGACTAAGCATCTAAAATTGTAAGCCAGCCCCAGTTAAATGGCTTTTTTAAATACAAGTTTTAAATAAGACTTGTCTTGGTCATAGTGTCTCTTCACAGCAATAGAACAATGACTAAGGCAGAAACTATTTCAAAGAAAGAAAGAAGCTAGACATACAATGATAGGTGGGTGATTTTCTAATTGGATCAAATCTGGAATAGTCAATTTCAATCATGAATTCAGTATAGTTTTGTTTACTCACACAAGACCTGCATAAAACTGGTCCTATCACTGTTTCATCATGTAAGGAGGAGGGATTAATAAGACCCTATCCTTATTATTATTATTATTAGTGGGTGCTGGGGAAAAGGGAATAACTGCTTTAGGCAGTGTAATCACTGATCAGTTGCCTATGATCCAATAAATGCACCCCTCCTCCTACAAGCAATCATCATTAAATTAAGTGGGTAAAAAAAGAAAGAAATTGGGAAGAGTCTTGTTGAAAGAAGGGTTTCAAAATGATATGAAAGACAGTAAAGGGGGTTGAAAATGCCCAAAATAAGTACACACATGAATAAAATTGCCAAAAAATATTTCAACTAAAATTAAAATTTCACAGGCAAAAAAAAAAAAAACAAAAAACAAAACAACAACAACAAAAACATAATACTTTTCACCAAAGGTTGGGAATTAGGAGCTATTGACAATGAACAGAGTTTGTAATGGCAAAGTTTTAAAAATGGACAGTGACACTTGCAAGGTGGTTTGAATGCATGTCAAAGGGTTAAAAAAGTAATTTCACGTTTTATGTATTTTACCACAAAGAAAAACAGCATTATAATCAGGATCCTATGTACACTTTACATAACCTAGGTTTATTGGCTCACCCCAATCCAACTGACCAGAATGTTAAAAAAAAAAACAAAACATTTGGGAGTCAATATTTTCATTAAGAGCCTCCAACTGACTCATATGAGATGAGCTAGAGATATATTTTTCAAAATGAAATTCTTAATTCGGTAGGAGAGCAGTGTGGATCAAGAGTGACCCTCAAACCTCAGTATCACCTTCCCTCTCCCCTGCAAGAGTAAGTCTCTGCAAAACCCCACAAAGGAAATGCAGCAAAAGGAACTGAATCCTGGCCTAGAGAAACTCCTGCTTCTCCGAGACTCTAAGTAAGTGGCTCTCTAATGTTCCTAATGCTGCAACCCTTTAACACAGTTCCTCATGTTGTGGAGACCACCAACCATAAAATTAGTTTCGTTGCTACTTTTTAACTATAATTGCAACTCTTATGAATCATAATGTAAATCTCTGTGTTTTTCCATGATCTTCAGAGACCCCTGTGAAAGGGTCATTCAACCCCAAGGGGGTCGTGACCCATAGGGTGAGAACCACTGCTCTAAATGACCCTGTAGCAATGGCTGGAACTAGGCTCCCAGGAGAAAACAATATGATGTGGCACCTACCACAGGACAAGAGTAGAAGAGCACGGGGTGACATCATACTTTTACTTCATTCTTCGCAAGATTAGATCATGTTGTTTTAGATGCCATTGAACTATACTTCACGGCTGTTTCTCCAGGTTATGCGGTTCTAAAGTACTTCTGATGTGCATAACATTCCATTCATTGGCTAATTCACACGCTGTTCTAACAGCTGCCGTGGCGCACAGCCTTGTGCTCAGTTTTGTTTATGTAATGTTATAAAACACTACCTGGGCGTCACAGTATGGAAATATTTTGAAAGTTTTGGGGGAGTATTGGCAGTATTTAAGACTGGTTAGATTAGAATTCAAAGCCACTTTTTTTTTTTTTTCACAAGCTATAGAATTTTACATGAATTGGCTCTGAAAGTTTCAGGATATTCACTCATAACACAGAAATAACGTGACTGAAAAGCTCTACCAATCTCCACTCCCCTAACAACTCAGGACTCACTCTGGACCTGAACCCTTTGATGATAACCTTTTGTTTATTTTCAAACAAACTTTTGCATATTTTCAAACAGAATAAATAAGAATGAAAGTTAATTATTACAAAAGTTATTTATTACAAAAAGCATAAAATATTTTACATTTAAAATTTAGTTCATAAATTGCATATTCTTCTTTGTAACTATTGGCATATTTGTTTTCGCTGTTGGTTTCACAGACTCATGTATGTATATGTACATTATTGTATGTATTTCAATATATATACACATATTTTAGTGAAATATATCCATCTTTTGTTTTTGTAATCATATCTCTCAAAGCATATCATCTTTTCAAATATTGAGAAGTTCCATTTTAATTAATTTTACATTTAAATATTCAATTTATCTAAGGAGTTTAGCCTATAAGTGATATGAGCATTGTCTTAACAAAAGTTGTTGATTAATGCCATCTCTGACACTGATTTTAAACAGTTATCTTAGTTCTCCCAATCACGGATACCCTTTTAATGTCCCTACCCTGCTTCCTGTACCTGAATGCTGCAACCTTTTATTCCTTTACATGACTCATGTCCTTATTATAATCATAGAATACATTTATCGTCTAGCAGTTGAAGTCCAGCAAATCACTTCAGCCTCTTCTGTTTCTTAAATGAACACTAGAACCCAAGAAAGTAAAACATAACAATTTCATTTGTAATTTATATTTGAATTCTGAAAGAACTGACACCTACAAACAGCAATTTAAAGTTAGCCTCTTTGGCCAGAGCCAGGAAGATTTCCTCCATGATCCTCAGCCCTGAGCTTTGACTAGAAAGTGACCAGAGGCAGGAATGAAACCAGTTTGATTAAAAGACCAAGAAAGCCAGGTAGGTGGTTGTGACTGAAAAGTTATGAAAGACCAGAGACTGTACTCATGGCTGCTCTCATTCATTGTTTTAGTTAAACCTCCCAGACTGTGTCCTGGTAACTATAAGAATACAAAACTGAAGGGCAAACCTGGGGTCAATCCCTGAGACCTAGGTAAATGTGGAAGGAGAGAACCGCTTGGCAAAGCTATTCAATGACCTCCACTCTACACTGTGACACGTGCTTACACCCTCTCACACTCACATGTTCACGTACAGTAATGAATAAATAAAATTACACAACTACTCCTGTGCCCACTCTTTCTCCTCTTCCTCCACTTCACTGGAGTGGTCAGTTATAAGATCAGTTATAAGATCTGAGAAATCTGCTGAAAAAAAAAAAAAAAAAGATCGAAGATTGAGCAGTTTGCAAAATCAAGACAATCATACTTTCTAATCATACAGTCTATGCATCATAAACTTTTTTGTGTGGCAGCTGGATATTTAAGCCAGTATCTTGTGCAGACTGTACAGTGAACTTCTGTTGAGCTACGTGCTCAACCGCCTCCGACCATAGACTCTTACGTGTACAAAATCAGCCAGTTCATATGCCTCGTGGGCAGCCTCGTTGAGTGTATGTGTTTTGCTTGCTGTCTGATAGCTCTGTAGTTGTCGTCACAAGAAGTGATGGGGAAAATGAAATATTATTCCCTTAAGAGTTCTAGTCTTAAAAAAAAAAAATCCACTCTTTCAAAACTGTTAGAAAATTGGTTCTCATACAAGTTCCGGGTGAAAACTAAGCTCTTCTATCTCATGCAGTATTTACTTCAAGAAAGAATCCTTCCTTGCAGTTTTCTGACTTTGCTGCCTAAATAATCTTTTGAAGGCATGGGACACTCGCTCAAATCACAACATCCCCAAGTTTAAGCCTATCTACAAACTCAGCTCAGAACCCCAAGCAGCGCCGTGGCTCCCATTCCAGAAGCACCAGTCCATTTACAGAGCCGCCACCTTTCCCGGCTCCTCCGCTGCTTAAGCTGCGTCTGTGATCACATTCCAGGTCAAGCTTTTTTATTTTTCCCAGGCACTGAGGGCCAATCCAGCAGCCTGGCGTTTTCCAACATTGTTAGCCACCGTGACTGGCTGTGTCTTGCTCGGTTTATCTGGTAACATGTATCTTGTTTTTCTGGAAAGGCAGCAGATGTCTGTGTATCCCCCTCTCCCAGATCTGGGCTATCTGCAGCAAACATCTTTATAAGTAAAGTAAACAAGCTATTCTACTCGATTATTTCAGTTTGTGGTTCATCCTGTCTAGTGAGTCTAGTGATGGCTGGGATGAACATTGTTCCAGGTAGGTCAGATGGTGATCTGCACGGAGCACCATGATGCTATCACTTCAGATGCTACCAAGCCTGCTACTCAACACAATGGCCTAGACATTGGACCGTACAACAGCTGTAGCCTGGTCTACTTCTGTCCCACGGTGGCTTGTTGTGTCCATAATGTTAGAAGCTCTTTGTTCAGTGGGATGAGGTCCACAAGAGCACACACTGTCAGCAAAGCTTCTGGGAATCTTCTTGTCTCAGCTTTTAGACTGCAGGAAAATGAAAACAGAAATGGAGGGAGTGGGGAGGGACAAAACATTTTAATATTTTATTAAAATATATAAAAAAAAACTGCCCCTTTGAGGTTAACACTTTCGTGTTATATTAGAAATTCTAAATCATGCTCACAGCAGTCTACCGTATTATCTTCCTTGGAGTTTAACAAATTTATTAAATAAAATTCCCTCCTGTGTAGGGTGCTTTACCTCAAGTCTTACCTCTTTGCAGCCTTAATTAGATGGACCCACCCGTTTAATATTTAATACAAATTCATTTCATAGAAGCAAACTTAATCCAATTAGAGTTGTTGACTGGTGTGCTCACACATGATACTAATTTTTTTTCTTTATTTTCTTTCTATTGTGTAGAATATTTACAGCTCTCACTTGCCCTGCCTTTTGACATATTTTCAAGGTTACAGAAAGCAACATGAAGCTACTTGATACATTTTTTTCCCTCATTGGATGTAGTCTTTTTTCCTTCATAATGATGTTGAATTGGCTAGTCAACAATAATATTTTATTTAATATTCAGAAGAAGCACAGTGAAAACTACTAGTTTTTATTTTCCTGAGTTTGTCTGAGTTCATTATCAAATCATTGTTGTGCTTTTACCAGAAGCAAATTGGAGAAAGCCTTTCCTAACTAAAAAAATAAAACAACAACAAAACAAAAAACTGCTTCAAAGTACTGTTTTCCTTTCCACTTCGTTTCTCCTATCAATGGCTGACTATAGGGCACTCCTCCTACTCTGTATACTGTCTAATCTTGGTGTTTAGAGATTTGTTCTCTCTCTCTCTCTCTCTTACATTTCAATTTTTTTTCTAACTCTTACTCTTCACAAGGAAGCCAGAAGTGTGACAGAAAGGTGTGATTTTTAATTTACACCACAGGTCTTGCAAATAATGACTTTTCACACCCTGCAATTTCTGCTTAGCCTGGGGGAGGAGTTCTGTGGCTACTGTTTGTTGAGGCAAATTAAATCCACTGTTGAAATTCAAAAGGTGTTCTTCTGCGCTTAACCCTTGTTTTCACTTTTTCCAGTTGGTGTTTGTGGAAATTTAGGGGTAGGTGGCCCATTACTTTGAAGTTTCTTGTTTTCTAGGAAATTGCTTTTGAAGGCTGTTATTGTCGGGCTGTCTTGAATGACGGGTATATCTTTTTTCTTCTTTGATGTTGGTAACTATAACTTAAAAAATACAAAAACAAAGAATGCAAAAGTGTTTATATAAATATATATATTCCTATAATTCCAATTCCACCAAGGGGACCTTTTCCCTTTGTCTTTACAAAATAGCTGATATCATAAAGCAAAATGATAGATCCTATGAAATAAAAGTCAATGTTGAAAATAATATTGAGAGCTTAAAATGTTTTAAAATTGCTTTTGCTTTTGTTTTTTGTTCTTACCAATTCCTTAGAATTCTCTTTGGTAGAATCATCAAGACAGGAAAAAGGCTTCCTCAAGGGAAATGGAAAATTATGCAAGCTGGCAGACTACATTAGTGGTCTGCAAAGTTCATGAGTAGTTAAGAATGTACCTTGCAAAGTCTGCATTGGCTTCTTTCACATAGACAACACTAATATCTTTAATCATTTCCTAACTTTGAATCTGCCCAACTAAATATGTATGTGCACATACGTATACACACACATATTGCTTTACCAGCATGTAGCATGAAATTGGAGGGCACACTGGAATATGTCCGAGTAACGTGGGAAGGATGGAAGAAAGATACGTGAGGTCAGTGATACCTGAGAAAGTTGGCTCAACCTTTGCCTGCTAACCCAGAGCTGTGAAGATGGTGGGAAGGCCCCTCTCCTAGCTTGGAGCAGCAAGGGGTTAAGCCATCCTGGCTCACTCATATCTCTCAGTCAGATTGTTATCTGATCCTTCCTCCCTTTCGCCCCTGCCCACCCCTCTGTAAATGTCAACCACTTCCTGATGATTTCACACCTTTCTGTTCTTTGTGAACAAACCTGGGTGTTAATGGTACAGGATTGGGTGCCATTGTATGCTCTGGCTGTCTGTTAGTTAAGCTGAGTGATGCCTGTGGAAATCAAGTAGGAGAAGGTGAATAAGCAATAGGCTAAAATTCACCTTTAAAGCAACTATTTGTTTTATTAGCAACTTTTAGGTTTGTACTGTAAAAACATTAATTTTTTTAAAGCTAAGTATTGAAAGAAGTGTAGCAGAGTAGAAAGCTGACTGCTTTTAAAAACCAACAATCAAAGACCAACAATCAGGAAGGAAGAAAGGAAGGAAGGAAGGCTATCCCCACGTTTCAGTCTACAGGTGTATTGACAAGAATCTGACAATGGAAACGTGGTCAGTTGATCAGGTCTGCAAGTGGTTGATGGAGAAAAACTTAGGTGAGCTAGTCCCCAGGTTTCAAGGTGAGTTGCTTGTACTTTTAGTGGATTTTATTTGAGCCTAAGGCTGTGCAGGTGTCCTCTTTTGCAAACGCTGCTTTGTTGCTGGTGTCTGCCTGCTGTGGAAGAGATGTTCCGATGGAGAACTCCATCGCTTTCCCACAAAGTGGGGGCAGCTTTCCTTTTACCTAGCATCCTCTGAAGAGAATGTTATTTCCAGACAACTGCAAACTCTTGGGAGTTATGTTTGATACAGACTTCGTGTGTTTGTTTTGTCTTACATAACCACATGTGTTTTACACAGTGTGGGATGTACTGGTTTTAAACATCAAGGAGGAGATATTATAAAAATAGCTTCCCCAAAAGACCTTCTGTTTCTTTTGGCTGTTAAAATTGGCCTGGGGAAGGGTATTGCGTGCAAACAAAAATATTTTTATTAGGATTTGGTGTTCTGGTAATTTTTTAGCAGCAGGCATTAATTTGGAATTATGCAGTATCAGAACCTCGACAGCTAATGCTGTAACTGCCGTCAGAAGCTTAGATGACGCCTTTAACACTAGGACTGGTTTTATCTCCCTCCCGTGCCCATGTTTTCCTGGAAAGTGATAGGAAAGCTATTATCTTTCTCCCAGAGGAAGAAGTCAGTGGTGCGGCCCTCCTGGCACTTAATGACCGGATGGTACAACAACTTGTAAAGAAAATCGGACATCAGGCTGTTCTGATGGACTTCATTAAAAAATACAGGCAGAGCAATCAAGGGCTGAAACCCGCCGGAGGCTCCAGAGAGATGTCCCTGCTGACCCTGGCACAGGCAGCCCCCGAGTGAGTATGCGGGTGAACGGGCTTGGTTTTCGCTCTTTTTTTTTTTTTTTTTTTTTCCGCATGGCCGTTGCCTTGTGGTAAAGAATCAAGGCTCTTTCAAAACTGTGGCCAATTTTCAGCTAGATGGTGTGCACAGGATTTCTACTATTTGTCTAACTCTCAGGAAGAACTGTGTCAGGTCTTGCTGTTTTCCTTTCCACCGTGGTTGTTAAAGCGGTCCTGCAGGCTGGAAGTTCCTACATGACCTGGTATGAGGCCAACAGAAGTGCGAGGACCTGTGGCTTTTCCTTTGCCCTCTAACAAGCTACTTGATCATTTGTGTGTGTGTTTTCTTCGGTCTTTCTATGGTAACTAATTTATAATCTCTCCTCAAAGCCTTCACAATAGAATTTGCTCACACCTTTGCCACATTTGAGTTTCATAGTTCTTTAAAAATTAACCATAAGACAAGGAGCACCGTGACAGAAACCATGTAGAAAATTCACAGTGTCAGACAGAAGCTCGAAGGCTGGAGGGTGGCTTTGTTTGTTGGTTTGTTTTTATCTCTGACTTTGCAGTCTAAAGGGATGATAACAAGATATTTCAATTAAAACGTTCAGTTTTACACATATATGCCTCAATCAGGAAGTCTGATTTAATGTTTCTGTATTTGAGGCTTGGCAAGACATTTAAGGTTAAATATTTACTATTGACGAATTACTGTTCACTAAAAAAAAAAAAAGCAATATTTGATGGTATTGTTTTATTTTTGTCTTCCTTAGAATTAGGCCTGCCAGTAATTATAAATATTTCTCTTTTTCCTGATAAACAAAAAGTTAAGAGACTTGGCTTAGTTAATTTGATTTCTAAAGTATTTGGATTATTTGGGACAGGTAGCCATGACGGGCTAGTCTTAAATTGGGCTAGAGTTGAGCACTGCTAAATTGTAATTCCATTACTTGAGGGGTTGAGGCAGAAGGATTGCTGTGAGTTTGAGGCTGATTTTGGCTATAGAACTCCATCTTGTATTTAAAAATAATAATTATAATAATAATTATAAATGAGGCCAGATTGAAATTCCTCCAAGTGATTTCTTTGAAGGATTTCTACCATAGATGGTTGCAACATGGTCTTGAGTCTGTGACTTTTTGTGAAGTTCCCACTGTAACCTTCTAATCCTCTCTGGCAAAGGGGAGGGGTGAGCTTCAAAGAGAGAGAGGGAAAGGTCATTTCCTGGCCTTTTGGGTGGCTAGAACTTTTGAGCAGGAAGTCCCTTCCCCTGTTGACTGGAATCTTAATCTTGCCTTGGGCACAGCTCAGAAGAAAACTGGCAGCCTGCAATCCATTTATCTGCTCTGTCACACACTGGAACTCTTTGGGCTGCCAAGAGCTCAGAGGCAGGGGTGGGGGTGGGGCCTCATTCTTGCTTTTACCACTGACTGCGATTGATTTAGTTCCATGTTGGAAGTCATATTTCTTTATCTGCACACCAAGAAAGTAATTGCACTCTTAACTGATTGAATTCACGCTACGAAACACCAAAATCTTGGGACAAATTTGCCCTTCTTTTATCAGAGCAACAAATACTCTGTTAATTATGAAACTTTTGTTGTTGGTGGTGGTGGTGGTTTGCGTGTGTGTGTATATATGTATACATATATGTATATATGTATATATATATATATATATATTTTTTTTTTTTTTTTTTTGAGAAAGGGTTTCTCTGTGTAGCCCTAGCTGTTCTGGAACTCATTCTGTAGACAAGGCTGACCTCTAACTCAGAAATCTGCCTGCCTCTGTCTCCGAGTACAGGTGTGTGCTATATGAAGCTTTCTTAACCAGGTTATGATGGCTAGTTTCAAACATAGCCATGACTGGGCATATGGAAGGCCAGAGGTTTATGAATGTTGAACTTTTTGCTCTGTTCAGCAAGATCCCAACTTACTTTAAGGATTTGTGTAGTCTTGTATTTAGGAGAAAATATTCTTGTGTGAAATCATAACTTGCTTGTTGGTTATATTTGCATTTTCTCACTGGAAGAATATATGTTAGTTGAGGATGATAGTACATACCATTGTACATACCATTGTATTATGAGGATGAATACATACCGTTGAATCAAACCTTTATAGAAACTGCTGTATAGAGACTTGAAATTTGATGTAATAATACAGTTATGCAATTAAACATGTGATTTCAGGTTCCTATTGTATTTGCTACTTATCTAACCTTGGCCAGTTACTTGGCTTTTTACTATTTTTACTTTAAGCCTTTTCAACTGTAAGATGAAATATAGAATAAATTATTCTATATTTGGCCCATTCTTAAGACTTTATAAATAGAGTTATGTATGAGAGAGTAACTCAAATAAAAGTCCATTTAGTGGTTATCTGGTATATTGTTTTGCAAAAAAACAAAGAAACAAACAAACACAAATATCTGAACAGGATACATCCAATTCAGAACTACACAAATAATAGGAATGCATGGTTTGCAGTTGTTTTTTATTGTTTTCAGTGGATCTGGTAGAAAAAAAAATCACTGAGTGGGAAATTGGAGAGAATAGATACAGATTCTGACAGGATTATTGTGCAGCCTGTGGCCACGAGCAAGCTGCATCCATTCTGGGCTTTTGGGTTTCCTCACTTAAAAGTGATAGAGTACAGATGAAAAGATTTTCTGGTGATAAAAACCTTCCCTTGTAAATAGTAGGGAGGAGAGATCTGACAGAGTAAAGCACTTGTTTTTACTGCAAGAATACTAACTGGATAAAGCAGACTTGACCTCATAAAGGAAAGTTTCATCTCAACACTGTTTAAAAATATGCCAGATTGGGAACTGAGGAAATGGCTCAGTTGTTAGGGCTTGCTATGCAAGCATGAAGACACAAGTTCCCTACCCAGGCAGCTGAAGTGGCATCAACTGCAAGTCCTGCGCTGGAGAAACAGAGAAAGCCAGATACCTGGAGCCCTCTGTCCAGCCAGCCCAGAGTAATCAGCAAGCCCCAATCCATAATAATCTTAATAGCACACACACACACACACACACACACACACACACACACACACACACACTGCCAGACTGATGAAGTCAGCAAGGTGAGCTGACACGTTCTTAGCCATGAGTCTCATGTAAACTTGGATAAGGATGAAGATGAGCTGAGCCTTCCCTCTTAACATCATGAGATCAGTGGTTATTGCTTCTATTTAACCTCTCCTGACCATTGCATGGCTCTTTCACTTTGCTACAGGCATGAACAAAACTACAGCCCAACCAGCTCTGGGGACCATCCAGCTGAAAACCTTGATAATAGACTCATTGACCAAAGAGTATTGAAGCAGAGGTGAGATGCCGGCTTTACAATACTTTAAAGTTAAATTAGGTTTGTCTTTATTTTTTAATGAGATTTCATGTGTTTAAATACATTGCAATTTAATACATTTTCATTGTCCTAGAAGGTAAGCTTTTTATCAAGTAATGGAGAAACTTGGTATAATATCTAGGTTGAATTGACAAAGAAGTTCTGATGGTGTCATACATTTCTTTCAAGTGTGTTTTCTTAGGTGTGGAAAAGTATATTCATTTACCATAATCTATACACGTAATTGTAAATCTTGAATTGAGCACAATCTTTTTTGTTTTGTTTTGTTTTGTTTTGTTTTGCCTTCCATTTTGTAGGATGCTTCACGTTGACTATTCCAGAGGGAGGCACTGTTCTCCTGAGCAGTTCCTCAAATTTCCTACCCTGGGTCTGACACTGTGATATTTCAGTGTCTGGGTACCATTGCCCCAAAGTTGGGGAGGGGGCTATGGACCTAGAGAACCACATGTAGAAATCCAGTGCCCAGACCAAACTGAAGAGGGGGTGGTAGAGGAGAAGCACCTTTGCATCTGCCTCTAGCCTTTCACAGTCATTCAGCCCAGGGGTCCATGCATCTGCTACGCATGATTAAGAGTCACCGCAGAGGGAAACATCTCGGGTGTGGAGGAAATATTCAGAACCAGGGCTACGATGCTTTCTTCTCAGCAATTGGCTCTGGGAGACAACTTAAGACCAACTCTGGTCCCATAGATTAGGGTAGGATAAGATCTCTTTACCTCATGCTCTATCCGAGACAGTGACAACACCATCCAGCCACGAAAACTAAAATAACGAAAGGAATCTTCTATCTTTTTCTCTGTCCCTTTGCTATTCTATTCATTTGATAGTTATATATCAAGGGCTTCCTGTATGTCTTTCATGTCAGGCTCTGCGGTCCCCTCACCTTCATGCTTGCCTAAAATCTGCCCATGCTTTCAAACAGCGGTTCTCAACTTTCCTAATACTTCAACCCTTTAACGCATTTCCTCATGCTGTGGTGACTCTCAACCATAAAATTACTTTTGTTGCTACTTCATAACTTAATTTTGCTACTGTTATGAATCACAAGATAAATATCTGGGTTTTCTGATGGTCTTAAGTGACCCCTGTGAAAAGGTCATTTGACTCTCCAAAAGGTTCATGACCCACAGATTGAAAACCATTGATTTAAGACTATTTAGCATCTTCTGGACCATCTAGGTTGAGTCTTTGTATAAACAGTACATTCTTTATAATTCTTGTTCTACTTACAAAAGTAAGTAGAAAACTTTATTAAAATCTACGTTTATTAAAATCTACATTCCCTCCTTGGACTATAAACACCACTGAGTTCATTTTTAAATTCCATTTTATTTGGGTTTCCTTAAAGCCTCTTCCTTCTAACCCCCCAACCCTAGGTAGGAGAGTGAAGGTTAGTGGGGAGAGAGAAAGCAGACCCTATTACTTCTCCTGGATGCTTAGGATGGATGGGTTTTTAAGGGCTATACCAATCCCCGTCAACAGTGAAGCAGTGTTCTCCAACCAACTGCCACATCATCGCTGGTCTCTCCAAACTGCCACATGCCACCTCTCTCTGTGGGCTCTCCTACTTATATCTCTCAGAGTACTAGACAATGCCTAGACCCCTCTCAGTGCTGCAAATACCGTGCCCCTCAGGAGACAATTATGAGCTGTGACGAACTAAAGCCCAAACTGAAATCCCACACTTGGGATTAAAACAAAAACATATTTACCTAACACAACTGAGTTTTAAAAGGAACCAAAACTTTCATTATACACCACAGAGACAAATAACCACATCTTTTTATTTCATAAACAGAATTTTATTTTATCTCGAGGTCTGGCCCCCTTAAAATCCAATCAGACATTCAAAACTGAGGTGATGAATGTGAACCAAAGAGAGAGAGAGAATATACTTTTGGGAGACAGAATATATGTTTGAATAGCAACAATTTGTATTTAGAGCTTTTGAAGCAATCAATACCAAATATACTGATCTTTAAAAACAACTTAGCAGCTCACTTCCCAATCGATTATAACAGGCAATAAATCCGAAGGTGTTTGCTCACTAGACATTCATGAAGCCAGCTGCTTTCAAGAGCTGGGAATGGGAGATGGAGCGAGTGCTGGTTTTGGGGCCCCAAATTATTCCTGTAACTATGTGGAATGAAAACACCACATGACACTGGTGAGGACTTAGCGGGGACGTATCTACGCACCTAGTACCGTCACTGTACCACACGGCAGCACTTCGGTTCTTGGGGCTGTTTGCCCCTGTGCTCCCTGAAAGGAGTTTACGTTTTTTTTTATGGAGACCGCTTGCAGATAAAAGCAGCTCTCTTGAGTCTTCAAACTTACCTGACTTTGACTCTGGAAATGTCTTTGGCTGTAGTTAAAGTAAGATGTGTGTCCCGGGGAATTGGAACACGGTGGCACTCTGGGACAGCAGACTTCCTGTGGGTAATAGGTGGCTGATTGATTCTGTGCTTGTTAGAAGGTTTGGCCAGTCCCTGATCCCGAATCTGAGATGCTGTGCTTGTTACTGGTAGCCTAAATACCTTTCCGAATGCAAGGACCTTTCGGTGACATCTTTATCATGTGCTGGCAATGTGTTGGGAATGCTTCTGTTGTGCAATTCTTTCTTTCCTGTTTTCAATCTACCCACTTAAAAACTGTTTCCCTTTTAGTGCCCAGTAAGGCAGAGGATCAGATTAAACCAATGTCTCCTACGAATCACTTTAAAGATGCTTCACTTGAACTTTAACGTACATATGCACATGCTGTGCTTCTGCCTTGGGCATAATTGCAAGTTAGTCATGGTTTCATGCATATTAAAGAATTATGTTAATGACTTTTTCTGTGGTCTGGCTACTGCTGTGAGGTGGAGTAGAGTGAGTCTCTGCCAAGCCAATATCAATGGATCCTTGACATTTCTGATACATCCGTTGCAATCATTTTCACGTGTGTATTTCAGAGACAGCTACACAGCTATGTGCGCATTCTACCTTAGATTATAATATAGGGAAGGGTCAGTAAAGCGCACCGGCCTGGTGAGAGTTGTTTAGTACAGGTTCTGAGCAGATGTGCTGTGAGTGTTCTAGGCAATGCCGGTGAATGCAAGCAGTGCCTCACACATGCTGAGCCAGAACTACCAAAGCACTACTACTGTCTCAGCCTTGTCATTAGCATCCTCCGTTTCTATATGCTTCTGTTCTCTGCTCTTGTCAGCCAAGAGCCATGGCAGGCGAGCACCAGAGACCAGTCAGGCCTTTGTGGTTTCAACCAATGTTCTCTATTTACAGGAACAAGCATTTTATGCACTTTCTATGGCCCCTTCTTAGTTGAGTCCAATCTATGTGACCAGGTTAGAAAATCAAAGAGGCTTGCAGGAGAACCTTGTGATCGCGTGGGAGGTCTTGAGACCCTCTGCCATACCTGGTGGTTCATACATGGCTCTACAAGGCAGATGAGCTATGTGTGTGCGTGTGTGTGTGTGTGTGTGTGTGTGTGTGTGTGTGTTTGTGTGTGCGTGCCTGCCTCTGCCCTCCAGAGTGCAGGGATTAAAGGCATGCACCACCACATCTGGTGGTATTCATACATTTTTAACTCATTTAAATCACCTGGCAATCACAGGGTCTAAGGACATCCAAAAGATTCTGGTCTCAACTCCCCGGGTGGAAGAAAAAGGCCTACACCAGGATGTTTGGGCAACCAGTTCCCTCCTGGGACTCAAGCTCTCGGACAGAATAAGGAATATTCCTGTGCCAAAGGGCTAGGCCAATGGGTGAGAGTTGTGGTAGAAAACAGGACGAGCAGTCCTGTGGGCAGTATATGCAATGAGAGGAGACACTCTCTCAGAGCTGGTGAAGAGACCTTGTTGCCACTGTGCCGGCAACAGAGAACACCTAAGGGGTACATTGTCATACTGAGCTCCTGAATCCCAGGTTAGTGGAAACACAGGTTCTCTTAGTGGATCCACAGGCTCTTCTACCCACGGGTCAGTGTGTGAGACATATTACAGACTCGCCCTATTCCTTGATGAGAAGCCTTGAGGAGAGACCAAGAGGAATCCTGTAGATAAAAAATAAATTTACCTGGTAAACCTGTAATTCTTTGTGTAATATCTGCTGTTTTCATAAACTAGGAAATACTTATCTGGAGACTGCTGACCTACGTGAGGCTTAAATCATCATAGTGAGTCCTCCACTATGCCAGTGTTTCCTGAGCGCTTGTTTCATGGCATTGGAAACACTGAAGATTCAGCAGGGAGCGGTGTCTGCCTCACTGATCTCATACCCTGCTGGGCTATGCAGTGAGTTCCAGGCAAACCCGAGCTCCAGCTCCACCTCAAACTAGACAAATTGACAAGTAAACAAATGATAGGTTATTCTGAGTCAAATATGAGTAACTATAGCCAGGAGCACAAATCCAGGTCACTCTGAGCGACGTGCCTGCTGTGAAAGATGTTACGGAAACTATAGTAACAGAACAAAGGATACACCAGCTGGACGGGCGACAGCAGAGCAAAACAATCTCATCTGTAGGATTTAGGCATCATAACAGTCTTGGCTTTAGGGCTGGTGGGAGCCAGTATTCTGCTAAGCTTAACGATGCATTCCAAAGGTTTTACTTAACAATCAAAGAAGTCAGGGCAGACAGAGAAGTTTGTAGCAAATGACTATGAAGGAGACTGATCTTCTAAGAGAAGTTGGTTTCTGGTCTGCAATATTTCTACTTGCCCTACAAACCATGAAGTTCTAGTCAGTCAACCAGCCCTTGGGGTTTTCCACAAGTGTCTGGCCTCTTCAGAAGAGTCCAGCTCAAGGGCTGAGATAATGAAATGGAATGGAATTTCAAATCAGAGTGGCCTGTTGAGCCAGTCATTTAGTTCAAATGAAAAGCATGAACTTTGTCTCCCTTTTCATCTCAATGTAGCAGCAGGGTTATCTTGGGTGGTGGTGCTCTGACACTTCTTGTCATCGACATCCTGGTGGCTTACTAGCCAACGGTTCCCTTCCAGGGTACAGATTGTTCTAATAGAAATCTGCTTTTTCAAAGATGTGAATTTTGTGTATTCAGCCACAAGTTTTATTAGAATGAAAGACTTTATATCTGAAATGGCAGGGTTTTGCTTTTGAGGTTTTTTTGTTGGTTGGTTGGTTGGTTGGTTGGTTGGTTGGTTGGTTTTAGTTTTTTGTTTTGTTTTGTTTTAGTTTTTTGCTGTTTTGGAGACAGGGCCCATGTGGCCTCAAACATGCTCTGCAGTGAAAAGATGCCCTTAATCCTTCTGCCGTTCTCTCCCAAGTGCTGGGTCTACAGGCTTGTGTTATCATGCCCAGCTTTCACAGCACTTCATGTTTAATGTCACTGCCCTTCACACATTCCTAAATCTTTCCAGAGCCATGTTATCACAACCCATCCCACACAACAAGGACAGAGCGGTACTGCAGCTACTGGCCACAGAAACCTGGAGCTGACCCTGGCAGCTCACCTGCACAGAGCAAAAATAACATAAAATATAAAAATGAATTTACTTACATTCTTACATTTGAGCCAATAATGAGGAGAGAGCTGCTCTCTGTCTCTCACTTTCCAAAAGCAATATTTATAGAAAGAATTGGACAACAGCCAAAAGCATGTGCCAGTGTGTGCACGCACATATACACAAATACACAAATACACACACACACACACACACACACACATATTTAGCTGTGAGTCCCTGTGAAATAAACTGGAGGTCATAAAACTCACAATTCTTACTTTGCAGGCTCTTGTTAGAACCTCTCAGAACCCAGGGGTCTCGGCTTCAGCGGTGGGGGCTCCCTCGGCATGCAGTATGACTTTCCTGTTGATCTAGGATGGAAAAGGATCATTTTTAAAGTCCTAATTTGCAAGAGGTTTTGTTATACAATGCAGAAATTAAAACAGTACCCCAATTATAACAGTGGATCTCTGCTGGCAGACACTTGAAGTTGCATGATCAAAGCCAAGACTAATGCGGAAGTATAAACTATCATGAGAAGTAGATAATGCAAGAGGTACAATGTGGGAAAATTTTCATGACACTTAAGATGAGGAGTAAAAAATCAAAGATGTCAAGGCTCAACTTGCTAAGAGGAAGACTATGGTAAAAGCAACATGGAACATTGTGTTATCACAAGTCGAGAAGTTTGCACAGCACGAATGTATATTCTGTTTTACAGTCTCAAATGTAAAGTCACAGTGATGGGCAGTTCATCCTCTGCTAAGAGCATACTTCCTGCCCTACAAATGTTCCGGGTGTTACCTACTTTTATATTAACATGACACAAGCTGTAGTCGTGTGAGAGGAAGAAAACTCAGCTGAGAAAATGCTTCCAGAAGATCAGGCTGTTACTAGACAAGATTAGAGAGCATTTTTCAAAATTAGTGATTTATGTTGGAAGACCCAGCCCATTTTAGGTAGTGTCACCCCTGGGCTGGCGGGCCTCGGTTCTATACGAAATTGGTTGAGCAAGCCATGAGGAGCAAGTCAGTAAGCAGCACCCCTCCATGGCTTCTGCATCAGGTTCCTGTCAGGCTTGAGTGCCTGCCCTGGCTTCCTTCATTGGACCCTGATTCTGTATATGTGAAGCAAACAAAACTCTTTCCTCCCAGGTTGGTTATAACGTTTTATCACAACAATAGTAACCTTAACTATGAAAGCCATCTTCTTTCTGTGTCCTCACATGACCCTGAGAAAGAAGACACATGTCTGATGTCTCTTCATAACAGGATACTAAGTGTTGTTCAATCTTTTTGACCTCATCTAGCTCAAGTTACTTACAAAGAGCCTGTCCCCAACACAGTCACATCACATAAAGGTTAGGAATTCAATATATGGAACCTGGGGACAAGAGGAACAGAAATGAGAATCTAGCTGTTTTTGTTAAAGATGATAAATTATTTCAGGATTGTTGAATGATTGGTAAACAATGTAAAATTGCTAACAACAAGGAAAAGAGAATATTGGGAGATGGAGAAATGACTTAGCAGTTAACAGCACTTGATGATTTTTCCAGAAGACCGAAGTTAGCTTTTCAATACCTCCATGGACCAGTTTACAACCAGTAATTCCAGTAAAGACTTCTTAAGGCCTCTTAGATATCATATACATGTGACATGCTCACACACAAGTAAATAAAAATAAATCTTCAGAAAAGATGGGAGAATTGATGACAGGAGCATTCTCTAAACAACCACTGAAGAGATGAAAAGAATTTAAAGACGGCTAGAGAGAAGACTCAGAAATTAAGGGCACTGACTGCTCTTCCAGAGGACTTGGGTTCAATTCCCAGAATATATGCAGTCAGAGAACCAATGTACATAATTTTTTTAAAATATTAAAATACGGTTTAAAGAAAGGCATGATGAGGCTGCCTGGGGGCACTGTTTGGAGTTTAAGTGGGGAGTTGGATGCGAATCCTTTCCATTCACTCTTCTCATTCTTTTAACAAAATTACCATCCATCAACTTCCTAAGCAATGGATCTGCAGTACTCAGAAATAGAGTTCCTGCCCTCGTATAACAGCTCGGTCTCTTCCACTCCCTCCAGATGCTCAATGTTTGCTGTGAAGGTTTTTGTTTAACAGGCTGAGGCTCCTCTGGACCTGTTCTTAACAGAAATAGCATCATCACCCTGCATAAACCCCATGAAACTATAGTCATTCTGTTCTTGGAAAGAGATGAGTGGTTTTTCATTCTTATTACACTTAGACAAAGTTGAAAAACCAATGAGCCTTTTATGAGAACTTCCATCTCATCACTGAAAAAAAAATTAATGCACAATTTAAAAGTGTGATGTTTCAGTTGGGCAGGTGAGATTACTGATAAGAATTGGGGATTGTGGATAGGTTAATTTGCTTGACTCAATAATTCTACATTGTATAAGTATTCCATAGGCATATCACTGTATCACTTTGATCTCATAAACATATTCAATTATCATTTGTCAGTATCCAGATTTGAAACTGTAATAATGATACTGTCATTTGTCAAATTGCTGGCTTTATGGTAAATTTTATTATGAATATATGTATTTTATCACTGTACGAACTGAGCAGTTAGTAAACAGCAGTGCTCTCAGACCGGGGTCACATTAACATACTTTAAATGACTTGGGGGTTTATTTTATACCCAAGAGGGAAAACAGAGCTGCCATTTGTGCTGGTAAGCTTGTCAGAGAGCCCTGACTTAGAAGTCAGAAGAGAAATATTAGTCCCCTTTTAACTTGGGAGTCCTTTCTATCCCTGTACTTAGTGTAGGGTAACCTGCTGTTGCTATGCTAAACTCTGGCTAGCTGCACGCACTGAGACTAATTTGAGCATCCAGTACAGATTTTTTCAATACAATGCAAATATAATTTTATAGATGGGAAATAGCTGTGGCTGCAGTTATCTGCTTCTGATTTCAAATGTATTTGTTAACTTTTGGGAGTTAACTTTTCTTGCATAATACTCATTTTAACTTGTATTCATTTGCATTGCTTAGATTATATTCACTTCAAAAATGTGTTAAGTTGTTTGACTGTAAAGAAAAAAAAATTCAATGCCTTTGATTTGCCTAATCTGTCAAGTTAGAGCATGATGGACTGTTATCTTTAGTGGATCCTGTATGGGTCATGCTGCATTCTGAATATTTGATAGAATAATCTCATACCTTGTAGTCCCTACCCTAATGTGGAGGACAAGAAACATACAGGAAAAAAAAAAAGTGCTACAAATAGAACTAAGTACTATTGTATAGCATTGGAATATTGAAGCTCCCTGTTGATGGAGCAAAGTGAGTAAATGCAATCTTAGAAGGCTACAGAGAGTCTGTGGCTGGCTTTGCTACTAAAAAATTCACTGGAGAAACAGAGATGGGTGCTGAACTATACTGAGGCACAATTTAACACTGGCCTTCTTGCCTCACCTTTCTAAGACTCTGGGACAGCGTAAAGACTAGTGCGCAAAACACGCCTTCACATTTCCCACCCCTCAGACTCTGTACGTAAGAGACGACGATGAATCCGGCCGTGGGAGAATCAAGATTGGGGGAAGGGATAGAGGTGGCATAAGGGCAGCTGGAACGGGACACTCCCAGTAAAGTTGGCAGTGCAGGTGAGCAAAATGAGAGAGGAACATACTGAAAGAGACTTTGATCTCAGGAAGAAATTTGTGTCCGAGAGTTGCCTATGGCTATGTTGAATCCAGTATGAAATTATTGGCGTGCTTATTGTAACCAGGACATTTTTCACCTTGGCTACAGAGAATGCCAAGGGGCATGGATATGCAAGGCAGCTTACCATAAAGAGAGATAAAAATGCTTCCTGAGTCCCCACCTTCCAAGATAGCACATGCATTCCAATAAAGGATGGCTTACAATGCCTGGCTTTTTAAAAGGACTCTGAATTCTGTTTGAGCTAGATTCCACCATGCTCGGAGAATTATCCTGCTTAAACTAGTTTAAGAAATGTCTCTGTTGCCTTGTACTTGGCTTGCCACTGTCCTCCTACTTCCATCCCGCTTAATCCCCATAGTGAACTGGATTGACAACTGCCTACTGCCTTTGAGAGAAGGTAGTTTCTAAACGTTATTTTGAAGCCTTCTTTGCATATGTGGAAGGATAAGCCTCTAATTTGAGGTTTTAGTGTGGTTCTGAAGCTCAATTTTATAAACGAGCTTATGGATTCTTACCTTATATGGCACAAAATCCAGCAATTTCAGGGGTTCAGCCAGTAAATTTTATTAAGTTTATGTTTAGCCGATTTTGCCCAGACATGGTCACAATCCATTTGGTTGCCTGCAGCCTTTAGCAGCAGGTGGCTGATTTTGTGATGTTATAGTTTCCTGTCACCCTGCATAGAATCTTCTGGAGTAAGAACACTGAGTCTTATTTTGGTGTAGAGGCCACCTTTCCTCCATGAAATAGCCAAGGACAAACAGTCAGGTGTTGAGGAATTTTAATTCAGAACATGGCTGTTCTGGCAAGAGATCACATCTAAATACCTTCTAGGTCTGTGTAATCTGGCTGCAATACAAATGTGCCTTTAATCCAGGAGACAGAGGCAAGCAGATCTGAGCTCAAGGCCAGCTCAGTATAGAGCAAATTTCAGGTAAAGAAAAGCTTAGATTGAGGCTTGGTGGTACACACTATTAATCCCAAATAATGAAGGTAAAATTAGTTTGTAGAAGAGAGCACCCATGTTTGAAAGTGGGGCCTAATTGAGTGGCAGAAAAAGTGAGAAATCAAAAGAGGATTTGACATAATAGGATATGCCCAACTCTCGAGAGAAGAGAAAGGAAAGGGAAGCTACTTAAGTGGCAATGAAAGAGAGAGGAAGGAGTTTTACTGAGACAGTAATAGAGAGATGGGTTGCCAAGAGAGAACTCAGGTAAAGACTGAATGAGCCAGAGGATGAGGAGCCACAGGTTAGAAAAGATTGTTGGCGTTAGAGGCCAAACAGAACAATTCAGAGGTAAAGAAAAGCCCGATTGAATCAGTCAGCTGGGAGAGGAGTTTGACCCAGAACAGCTAGGTTGAACCAGCCAGCCCAGACAGAGCTCAGAAAGAGCAAGAAAAGGTCTGCTTATTAAGCAGTAAGTCTCACAGGCTGAAAACTTTCTAGGCCTAGGTTAGATTGTATGGAGGCTAGAAGCTTCCAGGACTAGACCTAAGAGAGCAGAAGGAGACAGTAAGCCTTTGAGAACAATTGTACCAGGCAAATAAAAGTTACTTTAACAGGTGCATCTTGTGTTTTGCTACAAATAACAGCAACATAGATAAGACTTTTCTTAACCAGATACCAAGACTAATTTATTGTGGTGTTGCTTGCTGGGCACAATTGCAGTTTATCACTTCTGTCTGTTAAATATTTCGTTCGATTTTGAGATATTCATTACAACTAGGCTCTTCAAGATATATGAAGTAATATTCTCCAGCTTCGGGCTTAATTTTAAAACCTATGTGGTTATGACACTTCTAGCACCCAAGTGTTTATTTTGTATATTTAGTTGTCAAGGAAGTTGTTTATAGCCTAGGTTTTCAAAGCACAGAGAACTAATGTATTACATATAGATTTGAAACAGAATTTCATTCTTTGTGTTTTTATTCCACAGAAGAAATGTAAAACACATTCTAGCAAGGCATAAAGCATTACAATGGACCAAGTCCTACGTCTTACCGGAGTTTCCCTATGACGTCAAGTGCATGCTGGCAGAGCAGAGGTGCCCTGATCACAGCATGAGGATAAGGATCATCGAGTTTCTCCAGGCAGATATGACCAAGTACCTGGAAGGCTCTCTGTGAGTAAGAGCGAGGGTGTGATGAGTGGAGAAGAAAGGAATCTCTGCTCGGGGAAGAGGAGAATTTGTTTGGAACCAAGTCTCCTTGGCTTATGGATGACACAGTGATTAAAAGGTCAATCTGCACAGATTTAGAAGAGGGACTGGGGTCATTGTCTCAGTTGGCTAAAGATTTGCTGTGCAGCTCCCCAAACCCATTTAAAAGTCCAGGCATGACAGCACATGCTTGTCATGATAGCTCTGGGGGGAACCAGACCGTGGATGCCTGGAACTCTCTGGCCAGCCCGCCTCGTCTAACTTGGCCCAGGTGCCAGGGAGAGAGCCTGTCTCAACAAACAAGGTGGACTGTGCAGAGGAACAATGTGAACATCAGGCCTTCACCCCCAACACACACAAAGAGAATGTGTGACAGACAGGGACAGACAGACACCACAGCAAGAGGATGTTTAGAAGAAGCCTGTGTGTGCTCCAGGTCCACCTGAATTGGGGCTGCTGGAACCGAGCTGTGTCTTATCTCTTTTGGTCAACAGGTACCCCAGCACCCAGCAGTACAATGATGTGATCAGCGCTCTGCTGCAGGCCCACCCTTTCCTGGATGAGGATGGCTGTGGCTTTGTAAGTGACTGCGCGGCCCTGCCTTCCCATGCCTCTCAGTCCATTTAAAATAAGAGCTCTGCGTTCTCCACTCTGGCTCTGGCATTTTTCTCATTTTCTTATTTTTTTCTTTTATCTTTAAGATTATTATATAATTATATCATTTATTCCTTTCCTTTCCTCTCTCCAAATCTTTTCATACGCTCCTTGCACTTTCAATATCATGACCTTTTAAAATTGTTTTCACATGCATTTTCATGTGCATATATAAATGTCTGTCTGCCTGTTTGCCTGTCTGTCTCTGTCTCTTTCTCTTGGCTTCCACGTCTTTCTTTTCTTTGCCTTATCTCTCTCTTCTCTCTTGCCTCTCTGCCATGCCTTTTCTGTTTCTGTCCCGTGCATCTTTGTCTTCAGCTCAGAGTTACCACCATCTTTCTGCTTTTCCCCTAAAGCCACCCGGGAGCTACTATGAGTGTCCAGGAGGAGGACATGGCTACATCAGAGATGTAGATGATGAAGTGTTTCTTGCTCTCTAATCTAATCAAAGGGGAAGTTGTCTGGCTTTGAGGTCCTGTCCCCCTGCCTTATCCATCCTCTCACATCTCTGTTTGGATTAGGTAGACTGTAAGGAGGCTCTAAGACAGTTTTATGGTGTAAGTCCTTAAGGAGCCCCAGAGATTCTGAATTAAATGATATGAGGACAGATCCTGCCACGAAGGATTTCAGAAGATTCCAGAGGCTCTAACGGAGAGCAAGGTCTGAGAACTGCTGCTCACTCATGCTTAGGAACCGGGCATACGAACAGACATATTAGCATTGGGCAGGCTGGAGCAGGAGGACTGGGAATTTGAAGCTAGCCTGGGCTATATGAGATGTTGTTTGAAACAACCCTGGAGAGTCATCTTCATGTCTTCATTGTAGCAAAGGAAATGTGCATAGCATTGTTGAACTGTAGACATAAACAACACTGTAATATTGTAACAAGGAGGTAAGTGTTCATGACAGGAAAAGTGGGATGTAAGAAACAATCATGAGAAACTATAGCCATATATACCTAAGATACACTGTTACTCCTGTATCTATTTCTATATAAACCCACTTTGGCAAACATGGTTAATAAAATAGATATGTTTCTTTATCTCACCATCTCAACTACATACTATTTAAGAGGAATGTTTTCCTCTTTCCCTCCCAACCTTCATCCTTCTCTCCTTTTTTTTCCTCCTTTTCTTTTTCCTTTCTCTCTATTATTTTCCCATTTTCAGATAAAGGCTATATGTGTATATGTATGTATATATGTGTGTGTATACATACATATATGTACATATGTATATTCTCATACATATACATATATTTACATATGTATATTCTCTTTTAGCCTCCAAACTCAGAAAAGTTATGGTATCCATGTCTGGAAATAACAGCTAGTCTAGACTAGAATTCAGGTACTCTTGCTCACAAAGGATGATGCCCCTTTAAAAAAAAATTGTGTGCTATAAAATAACCCCATTTTTCTCTTACTAAAAACAAAATAGTGAAACCAAGCAAAAACAAAAAATCTGTGGTTTTGACATCCCCAGTCATGAAAACATAGATAACACTGACGGTTTGTGCTTATTCTGCGTTCAGGATACAGTATAATGTAGGCCATCTGATCTGGACATGGCGCATAGAATTTCAGACACTTCTCTGTCTCTGTAAACCCCACGTCCTCAGCTTCAATCTGCCTATGACACTGTGTTATGTGGTTAGGACCAGGGTGGTGCATCTGTAGCGTACGTGAACAGATCGCTTTCCTGTCATTGTTCCCCAAGCATTACAGGTCTTACCTGACATTTACCTTAGGTAATATATGTATCAGGTATCATAGAGATACTTGAAAATAAAGGGGAGTCGTGAAACATCTGGAAACATGGGTGAATCTTACACATGCAAGCAAATAAATAGCTATAATATATTTTAAAATTCTATTCTGTTTCTCTGTCTTTGTATATCTCTGACTCTACCTCTCTTTGTCTCTCTGTCTCTTTCTCTCTCCATTGTGTAGGGCCCGGGAATCAAATTCAGGTCATTCAGCCTTAGTTGCTAGCACCGTTACTTACTAAGCCATCTCTCCGGTCGTCCAATTACATTTTTGACCTTTACTTCTATGGCTATTGAAATGAGATACCTACAAAGTAATGAATAATGCCTACTGGGCTTCTGTGGGCATTTAGTCTACCCATGTTTCCAGATACTATGTAAAGATAATAAACATGGAGAATGGTTTCGCAGGTTGTGGCCTCCTTGCATGGATGAATATTTACCCAAACTCTCACCGAATCTGTATATGAAGTTGGCGTGTTCATGCTAGATTACACGATGTACAAAATGCCCAGGAACACTACAAAGGCGGTATGTGGAGTGTGTGAATGCATATGTGTGTGCATGTGTGGATGTGTGTGTGTGTGTGTGTGTGTGTGTGTGTGTGTGTGTACTTTTGCATGTGCACATATGAGTATGTGTAAAATGGAGAGATGAAGAAGAAAAAAATGGAAGAGAGAGAGGACTTCATTGCCTTTAGGGCTGATTTTTATTTTAAACGGTCTTGAAATTTTTCAAATCTACAGAGTGATTTAAGGGAGGCATTCAAGATCAGGCTTTCTTGTCATGTGATTACATTTGGTGCTGGAGAATTACACGCTCTCCGCAGTGGAGATCATCGTGAGCATCATGGGACAGTGGAGAGGACCATTGGCATCCACGAGGTGTGCATGGCTCACTTTCTGCTCCAGTCCTAGCCCATGTGCTCACGCATCATGACATCCTCCTGGGGAGGAGAGAGGCAGCATTAGGGGGCTGGTGGGAAGCCGCCACTCCAGGTTCGTTAGCTACTAAGATTCTGCAGGATTTATCTTCTTCCTGTGTGTTGTTCGTGTTCCATGGTTGTGTAGAAACAAGTTATTGGTGACATCACTGGACTTTATCTATTTGTCTATTTTGCTGTTATTGTTGCTTGTTTTTGCCATACTGGGAATTGAACTCAGAGCCTCTTAAAGTTTAGGTAAGTGCGCTACCACGGATCCATACTGCACAGTCCTCTTAGCACAGGCCTTCAAAGGGTGACAGCCTCCCCTATAGCAAAAACATCATTTTTGTTCGTGAAAGGTAATAATAGTTGCTTAGTGTCCCATACAATCCGAATTAAGCATTTCATTTGATTCTTCTGTTTCTGAAAAAAAGTTTTTTTTTTTTTTTTTCCAATTCAGTCTCTTTGTCCTTTTTTGTTTTCTCTGGCATTTACTTTTTGGTCAAGTTGTTCCCCCCCCCCCACCCCCAGGCATAATGTAAGATGATGCACACACTTTCTTTTGTGATGTCTCTTAATGACTCTATTTGGGTTTTCAACATGAGTATGTACCTGCCTGGGGCTGCAGACTGTGTCACATGTCGCAAGAAGCACGTAATTTCACAATGATTAGGAAAGCCGTGTCTGGGTAGGACATCTCACATCTTCAGCAGGAGAATATGGGGAATAGGCTATGATTATTCTGCAGCACAAGTATTTGCCACTGAGTCCACCTACGTCACAATGTTTTGTGAGCAACTGATGGTGCGGGGCCCATGCTACTCACAGAGTGAACACTCCTATGGACCGTCATGTTTAACGTGTCCCTTTCTATCTGAGAAATGTGTGAAGCAAGGCCAAAGAAGTTGCCCATTTAATGACATTCTTGCAGTAGACGGCTGTGCTAGCTTGCGCTGGGTGTGGCAGAGCTAGCGTTCCTGCTGAACTGTGGGAAACAGGAAAAAAAAATCTATCTGAGCTAGCTCATGTATCAGGCCTGAGAAAAACCACAAGCTATCTATTTGTGTGCTTTTATGAGACAGCAATGAGAGAACATCTAAGCCTGGGGGAGGTGACAGAGCATCTCTGAGTCACGCATGCTCAGGGGCTTAATCAAAGCACAAACCCGCCCCAGACTGAGCCTGCAGAATGCCTTGCTAGGACTGTCCAGTTGCCATGAAGCTTCAGGACTAGCACTTTGTAAGTACCCTCTCCCCCTCTCCCCCTCTCCCCCTCTCCCCCCCCTCCTGTCCCCCATCTCTGCTTTTTAGTGAAAGGATTCTCTGTGGAACTGGCTCTGTAGACGAGACTGGCACCAAACTCAGAGATCCACCGCCTCTGCCTCTCGAGAGCTGGGATCAAAGGCCTGTGCCATCACCACCCAGCATTATTAAAAACACAGTTTATGAATGTTCTCTCATTTAGCTCAGTCAGTAAAGCGCATGCCATACAAGCATGAAAACTCAAGTTTAATAGCCAACATCCACGCAAATAGCATGGTGGCGCATGCATGCTTGTGGTCCCAGTGCTGGGAAAGCAAGGAAGCTAACCGGCTAGCCAGCCCAGCTTAGTTATTAGGCCCCAGGCCAGTGAGAGAGCAAGGTGGGTCACTCCTGAATAACACCTAATAATTAGTGTAATAATAATAATAATTAATGACACCTAAGGTTGACCTCTGGCTTCCATATGCATTTGCACACATGTGACGCACACCTTCACACGCGCCTGCACACACGCATGCTTAGGGACAAACAGACACACAGACAGATACAGGCACACAGACACATAGACACACAGACACACACTGCATTTGGCAGGAAAGACCGTGCTGTTCCATTTGGTAGCTGAAGACCCTAGGCTAAAGGTGTTACTTATTAAAAGTTACCTTGTTCAGTAACTTTACACACTCGGTTTACTATTGGAATCTGAATCTTCCCAGCTTAGGCTACAGAGCTTTCTGAAGATCAGCGAAGGCTGGGAATTGGGCCTCGAAACCAGGAATGCTAATAAATAAATGCCAAATCTTTGTGTAATGTTTTCTTGGTAGTTCTATTTGCTCACAAGCAGATAAAGTGCATTTGTTTGGTTGGGTTTTATTTTATTTTATTTTTGTTTTTTTGTTGTATTGTTTCCTTAGCTCTAATTGAGGGAATATAATTTGAACAGCAACATTAAAGAGGTATTTATCTTTAGGATAAATCTAAGGATAGATAGATCCACTGCTTCTATTACAACAAGATGAAAATAATTTCAACCCTAAGAGTGACGTACAGAGATTCTATTGTTCTATAGGATTATGCAAAGTTTTATAAGAACTGACTGGCCTGCTTTGTTATTTTGCACAGTTTTTATGGAAACGAGCCCTCAAAGATCGCTTTAAATATGTTCGAAGACCCATAGAAGACGATGAACAAGTAATGAGAAATAAGTGTAAATTTGGACACCGAAGAGGCCAGACAAGGAAGTCTCTTGCTGACATAAGATCAAACGAAATTAAAATTGTGCAGATAAAAGTAAGCCTGAATCCTAAACACTCTAACAACTATGGCTGATTGATGATGTGACAATTAATTGTAGCATGAAGACAAAGCGAGACACCTTTTAAAAGCTAACAATAAAATCAATGGTTTGCATGGCTAACATAATGTTTCTTAAAGAGGTGTCAGTAATCATTTGGATACCAAGATGTTAGTAAACACTTCATGACCATTTTCTTCATAGCCTTCAAAGAGACTTGAAAGATCTTTAAGTTCCAATTTCTTGAATCATTTCTCTTCTTCTCATTTTATATTGTACTTAGTGTTCTCTTTTCCTCTTAGTTTTTGGAATGTGTCAGGAGACCAAACTTGCTTCACATTCCTTATATAGCTAAAGATGACACTGAATTTCTGATCCTCCTGCCTTCATTTCCCAAGTGCTAGGGTTACAAGCCTGCACCATCAAACCCACTTGCATCTCATGTTGTGATGTTCATATTATACCGAAAGCTGGAATCCTAACGTTAGTTTATTCCCTCATTTTAAGTCCTAGAGACTGAACCCAGGGTTTTGGCAATGCTAGGCAAATGTTCTTCCACTGAATTGTGCTCCTAGGCCTTGAAACATTTTACTGCTCACAGGGTGGAAGTTAGGCGGTCTCCAGTGCCAAAGTTCCTTGTTCATAGCATAGGCATGGCCCACTGCACTGGCTTTTCTCACCTGCTGGTCCAGAAGGCTTCCAACCCTATGCTGTGAGTGGCTTCAAGCTGTCGACCAGGCAGAGCCTAGAAACTCCTTCTCTACTAAGGGGAGGCCATGTGAGTTTTTAACGAGTTTTCTTTCACTACCTCAGAGCCCCAGGTGTCCTCAGAAAAACATGTCCCTGTTTAAATTACTAATTGCTAGCTACAGTAATAGACTGACCTTCTTAGGAACACTGTCCAAATTATCAAACCCAGAAGCCCTCCCAGTTACATTTTTCACTTTAATCTACAGGAATATTGCAAATCCCAGTTTTTTACACTTTTATGTTTTAGAATGTATATTTTAGAATTTTTCACCCGGTATATTTATTTATTATTACCAGAGTAAAGTATTTGATCGCATCAGTTCTAACAGTATTTTCCTATGAGCTCCAGTTCATGGACTTATGTTAAATGTGCTTTGTAAACCATTCATTTGAGCATCATGCACCATGCATGGTTTCAGACGGAGGTCTTTTGCTTAAATATTTTATTGAAACTGCAAATGAGACTTTCATGTGCTAAGTCAGTTAGGGTAGTATTAATTATACATCTCCTGTGACGAAATGATGAGACCACTGAATGGTATCTTGAATTTAGTGAAGCAAATTTTTAGAAAAATTTCTTGCATAATTCCAGATATAAACTAAAACCACACTGGCCATCGAAGCACCTCCTTGTAATCTCAGCTCTTACAAGGCTCAGGCAAAAGGGCAGGAAGCTCAAGCTTAGTCTGAGTTACAGAACAAGAAGTTGACTTTTGCAAAAAAACAGAAGAGAGAGAGAGAGAGAATAATTGAAAGCACGATAAGATAGTTATGTTTTTTTAATGTTCCACATATTCTTAAAATGTCACTCGAGGGAAAAACAAAACAAAACAATATTACCTTATTGGTGTGCCTGACACCAATTCAAACATTTGATCCCAGACAAGGAACTGGTGACAGACCAAGTGACGATACCATCAAAGTCTAACTTGGTGGACCAATGAGTTTTGCTGGTCTTACTCACAGGAATATAGGTGAGGGGTGACTCACAGGAGAAGAAATGACTCAGAGACAGCTGCATCACCAAATCCCACCTCCACAGCACGGGGCAACAGCTCACCAAAGCTGAAGACTTAGAGCTTATTGCATGACTGGCAAGCAGCTGAGTGGGGTTAGAGGGTGTCCTCTCCAGGTGGCTCAGCTGGCCTCTGCTTCTTCCAGGTATCCAGGCTTATCTGAGAGTGTTTCCGGGCTCTCTCTACTGCACGTACAACCTTGAGGATAGAGGAGCCTAGTGAATCTGACCAGTTTCGAGGCTTGAAGAGCTCTTTTGAGCTGCTTACTTCCTGTCTTAATGAGCTTCCCTGCAATGTAGACTATTTCACCTCTCCTTAGGACAACCTGTTGTTCACTTCCCTGTAAACATTCTCTCTTAAAATATTCTATTGTTTTCTCTCCCCTTTAACACTGTACGTGTTACGTTTTTCTCCAATAGGGAAGGTTTTTAACCTCTAAGACACTCTTAAATAAGAACTGTGCATAAATTAATTTTCTCCTCCCCCAAACAAATTTTTGATACACTGCAAGTGACGTTCCTTCATAAGTGAATTAAAAATAAATAAATTCAATTCCATTTTTCTACTTTGCATGTGGTTCATGTCACACTGAAACACTTTGAAACTGATGACTGATAAGGTTGAATAAATAGTAGTTGTTCCTTGAGATAAAACTTAATGTCTCCTGGGATCAGAGGTCACACTGAAAGGCACAAGTCTATATTGAGGTTTTTGTTCAGTTCATATAACACCTTTGAGTCTCTTTGTCTGTTCAAAAACCTTAGAGCTGTTTGGAGCTACAGTGTGTGGGGGTCTTCTCTTCTGGACCCTCAGTGGTACCTCCACCATGGTCCTCTAAGGCCCACACAGGGGCATTGTTTTAAAAAGAACAGAGAGTTGAAATTTTCATGGCTAGGCTTTATTTTGTAATTAAGCAGAGATTTTTTTTTTTTTTTTTTTTTTTGGTACATTCATGCCAGCTAAGCTAAGAGGGAGATTCATTATTGTTTACATCTGAAAAGACATTATTTTTCTGGGGAAAGAAATCCCATTGGAAATATTTACTTATCTCCCCTTTTCAAATGAAGCTGTAAATTGCTGTTTCCTTAAAGTTTAGAGCCTCTCTGTTTATGAGTTTGTGTTCTATAAAGTCATAGCTTTTAAAGGATAGAATACAGAATCTATGAATTTCTATATATATTTTCAAGCTCCTGTGATGATAAAAAATGTATGAACGTGAGTGGGGAAGTTGGCAGAACCTCAGTGCATCGGGTTTATGTCAGAGATTTTAGTTCCTCATACTGGTTGCCTAAATAACTTTCAATCGCTACTTTGACCTTCTGATAGCTCTCTTAAGGTTTGAACATCAAAGATGTTTGGGCTTAGATATTGTTGGGTAATTTTCATATTTAAAAAGGTCCTTAACGGATACAATATTTTCATACTACAAAAAAAAAAAAAACCCTATTTCATAAGTTGTAGAGATGGAAAATGTTGGTGCAGGCAAGAAACAAGAGGCCACCCACACATTCAAAGGGAGGGACAAGAAATTGGCCCCTTAGAGGAAGGGATTGATTTGATTTGATATATTTTCTGCTGTTATTTTTTTTTCCTTCTGGTGGCAGGGCACAAGAATGGAGGGCATCTCATGCAACCAAGAGTGGGTTTCTTAGTCCAATCAACTGATTTCCATTGATAATCACAAATCACTGGCGTGGCTCTGAACAGGGGCTACCGATAGTTTGTTCCTGGTCCTCACCCTCTAGTTTAGCTCAGAACAAACTATACTGTTTATCTACCGTGCCCAAAGCAAGAGCAGTGCCAATGCCCTCCCTGTGTATCAGTATGCTTGAGTGCCTCTGACTGCCCTGCTAAGAACATACCGGCTGTATTTCAAGGCTGGCTCACCTTGCCCGGATTCTAAGCCACACCTCCAGACCACTCCCTGAACCAGCTGGGTATTTTTGCCAGTTTTATAAATGCCTTTCCAACCTCCAGACCTCATGTTGCTGCTTGCCTGCTCTTGCAGTCGGTACAGCAGCTATGCCATCACTTCCTAAGCATTTGATGTTTGACATCAAGAGAAATAAAACAAGAGAAAGGCTGGGAACAGGCCCATGGTGAGCTGCTATGAGCCGTTGAATGCATCCAGATAATCCAGAGTCAGACAGCGTGCAGCCCCGTGCGATGGAAACCGTGCTTCTTCTCATTTTTAAATTAACAACTGTTGGTGTAGATGACGCAGGTGCCCCTGTGCACGCCATGGTGCATGTGTGGAGGTCGGAAGACAACTTTGTGAGTTAGTTCCCTCCCTCCAAATGTCATGAGCGTTGCAGGGAATGGACTCGAGCCACCAGGCTTGTACAATATACACTTCTGCTCAGGGACCCATGTCACCAGCTTGCTCACTCTCTTTTTTCCTTTTCTTTGTTATAGTTTACTACATATTTCTTAGTGGATGTGCTGACTAGTCTTATGTCAACTTGACACAAGCTAAAACCATCAGAGAGGAAGGAGCCTCAGTTGAATGCCTCCATGAGATCCAGCTGGAAGGCATTTTCTCAACTGGTGATCAATGGATAGGGCCCAGCTCATGGTGGGTGGTGCATTCCCTGGGCTGATAGTCCTGGCTTTTTTTTTTTTTTAAGATTTATTTATTACATATACAGTGTTCTGCTTAAATGCCATTATAAATAGTTATGAGCCACCATGCAGTAGTTGGGAATTGAACTCAGGACCTCGGGAAGAGCAACCAGTACTCTTAACTTCTGAGCCATCTCCCGTCCCAGTCCTGGCTTTTATAAGAAAGCAGGCAGAGTGAGCCATGGGGAGCAAGCCAGTAAGCAGCACTCCTCCTCGGCTTCTTCATCAGCTCCTGCCTCCGGGTTCCAACCCTGCTTGAGTGCCTGTGCTGAGTTCCTTTGGTGGTAAACAGTGCTGTGGAAAGGTAAGCCAAATGAACCCTCTCCTCCCCAACTTGCTCTTGATCACAGAGTTTCATCGAAGCAATGAAATCTTTACTAAGACAGTGAATTAATACATATGCTATAGATTCTCAAACCGGATGACTTACCTTCTGTAACTCTGTATGTGGCTGGCATCCTCTCTTCTACCCTCTTGTTCTCTTGGCCTCATGCCATTGCACATTGCATTTGCTACTTAATATTTGATCCTGAATGCCCATCACCCATGCATAGTGCAAAGGCTGGTGGATGGTGAGCTACTTCAGAAGAGGAGGAAGAATGATTTATCTCCTGATGGTCTGGTTCCAGGACTGCTTTGCAGCGTGTGATTTCTCAAAGAACTATATACTAGGACTGGGGTGCTGCATAGAAGTGGGAGCCTTGGGCCCAAAGAAGCTTTTAAGCACTGGCCAGCCAAACACCATGACCAACCCTGTTTTGCTCCTGTGGAGGCTGCTGTGACAGTATGGTCAGGGCTAGACAGAAGAGTCCTGTTTGTGTTGCTCTCATCCAGCAAGGGGGATGGTGGTGTCTGGGACCACCACAGGGAAACTGGATCTTGAAGCCCCAAACAATGTCACATACCGATGTTTAAGCGTTTTCAGGTGTCTCTTTACTCAAAGGATCACTTCAAGACCCTCTGGGCCTCTTCTAAACACCCCAACCATTGGGATATAAACACACTTTTAAAGAAAATATTTGTTCTTTCTTTCTTCCTTTCTCTCTTTCTTTCTTTCTTTCTCTCTTTCTTTCTCTCTCTTTCTTTCTTTCTTTCTTTCTTTCTTTCTTTCTTTCTTTCTTTCTCTTTTTCTTCAGACAAGATCTTACCATGTAGCCTTGGCTGGCCTGGAATTTGCTACTTAGACAAGGCTGGCCTTGAGTTCGTAGAGATCTGCCTGCCTTTGTCTTTGGAGTCCTGGAATTAAAGGTATACACCACCACGCCCAGCTTTATTATTTTTAATTATGCATATTACATGTATGTGTCTGTGTATAGGTACATCCATATGGAAGTATCTGGGTCCAATTCCCATTTAAAAAACAAAGAAGGAAGACAGAAAGAGAAGCGTTTGAATACTGTTTTGATTATTACGTACTTTTTTCTTCTTACTCTTGAAAACTCCTTTTAGCTAACAGTGTTCTCACTCCATTATCAGTTGGCTCTCCTGGTGTAATCACGCCCTGCTTAAGCAGCACCGGGGGCTCCAGGCTTCGGCCTTGCTTCACTGTGACTTTTCTGTCCCTCTGTCAGCCTCTGGAGTGATGGATGCATTCCTGAGGAGCAGGCTGGTCCTGCTGTCCTCCCCATGGACCTCTCAGTCTGTGTCTTTGTTCTGTAGCCAGGGAGGGAGATCCGTGGAGGACATTGCCACGTGCTGTAATAAAACTGCTTTAAAAATGAAAAAAACAATTGCTTTAAATAAACACATGCACTTTTCATTTCCCTTCCTAAGACATTTGGAAATCTTTCTCAGCCTTCAGTCTAGAGATAGGCTGTTTCCATTGTGACCTTAAGTTCAAGGACACCTCTCAGAGTCTGAAACATGGAAGAAATAAAATGAACCCACTGAGTGTGAAATGTTCTGTCAACCATCGTTGTAGTTTCTTGAGGGAGGTGAAGGTGAACTGAGGAATTTGGAACTCTTTATTTTTTTTTAACCTACACACTATAGAGAATAGTGACATAAAAATTTAATAAATGTTTTAATGGTGCCCTTATAGCTCAAAGCTTTCCAAGTTTTTGCTAAATAAGTAAGATTAACTACCATTTGTTAAGTTACCAATGCTATCTTTACCATTCAGCTCTCTCTTCAGAGCAACTTTCCTGTTTATTCGGAATGTACACACCTCCAGTGTTTAAAGTTGTGAGGTGGTGTTTTCCGATACTTTGTTTGGCCCAGAAATAAAGCAGATTGCAAGTTGTGCCAAAGCCTGCCTAGGAATCCTTCCCGAGTCCCCTTGGCTGTTTGTCGGGGGCATTGCTATTTGTTTCACACAGCAGCTGACACTCGGTGATTAATTGCATAAGTACTCATTATTTTTATATCTGTTTCCGCAGATGTTTCTCTCTCAGTTCAGAACCAAACTAGACAGCAGAAAATGAAGAAAAAAGTTGACAGTTAACTGTATTCCAGATAGAATGCAATTATTGCCATCAGCGGGCAGCTAATTTACTAATGCTGGGAAGTTTTAAAAGTCAGCTAAAATACTCGGAAACACTGGGTGAGACTGTATGGAGCAAACTACTCACTGATTGCCTGAGGCTCAGGCCTGCATGCTAAGCCCAGAGGCTGGTCAGAGTCAATAGGGAAAACATAATTTCCAAATTCTACTTAATGACACTAAAATTAAAAACAGGCACAACTGGAATTTGATTTCAATTACCTCCCCCCCCCCCAGCTTTTCACATGGCATTTTCCAACAGAAATATAGCATGAACCACATAGGTAATTTCTAATTTTCTGGGAGGTAATTAAAAAAAATAATATATATATTGGCATGAAGCTGATGTTAATAGTATCTTTTCCTGATCTGACTGCAGTTACTGAATTGCCATGTCAGTGTGCAATCATTATAAAGTCAATAATAGAGTCTATATTCTGCCCTTGCATATGAAAACTCTGAAATCTAGTATTGCCAGCATGACCTTCAAATGACCTGGCCACATTAAGCTCATCAGAAGCCGCAAGTGCCTAGCGCTGCTAATGTTGGGTCTCTCAAGCCTATTTAACCTTGAAAATGTAACAGAGAACAAGAAGGTGACACTCAATAGACAACGCATAGGGGCAGACTTTATTTTATCCAGCGCCATTAAAGTGGAATTATGATAGCAGACCTCAAGGAGAAGGAAAATTTCAAGATAAGATGCTTAAAGTTTCTCAAGTGTGTAGGTATTTCACCTGCTTGTTCGTCTGTGTGCCGCATGCACCCCTAATGCCCTTGGAGACCAGGGGAGGCATCAGATAATATGACGTTGAAGTTGCTCAGAGTTGTGGGCCCTCATTTGGGTGCTAGGAATCGAACTAGATCGTCTGATAGACCTGCTATTGCTCTTGACTGCTGGGCCGTCTCTCCAGCCCGACTTCGGTCATGCTGGACCTCAGATAGGCCAGGTTAGCCTTGGAGCCACTATATAGCCAAGGATGACTTTAAACTCCCATCCTCCTGCCTCCACGTTCCAAGTGCTGGGATGACAGCTGTGTGCCACCACACTTGGCTTATAACCAGACACTTTCTTTGCAGAATCATTCAGACTGCAGAGTCTAAAACAAAATTATATTTAGTAAAACTCAACTTGAATTTATTCACCTCTGGGATAAAGAAATGGGTTTAATTACATTTTTAACCACTCCATGTCTTCCTTCTTCAAAAGCAGGCTCAATCATCTGTTGACACCTAATTTGGACATATTTATCGTCTCATTTCTGTCCCAGCCATCAGCTTAGACTCCATTCAGCTAGCGCTGAACTCTGACATTCCAGCTGAATCTCCAGGGGTTGTAGAGGCCACAACTATTGAGGCAGTAGAGGAAGAGCTGGTGTGTCTGAATCCAACTGGAGTTCACTTTCTGATTAATTCATGATTCCCTTGAGGCCACAGGTAGCGCCCTTTCCTGTTTCTCTGGCAGGAGTGGTGTCTTCAGCTTTCACCCCTCCTTCTCTCCCCTTTTCCTCCGTTCTTGTGAGAGCACATCCTACGTTTTCATTCTTTTTTTTTTTTTACAACTTATTTATTTATTATTTATCCAGTATCCTGCCTGCAAATGTGCCTACAGGCCAGAAGAGAGCACCAGATCATATGATATGATGGTTATAAGCCACCGTGTAGTTGTTGGGAATTGAACTCAGGACCTTTGGAAGAACAGCCAGGGCTCTCAGCCTCTGAGCCATCTCTCCAGCATATATGTGTGTGTGTGTGTGTGTGTGTGTGTGTGTGTGTGTGTGTGTGTGT
>NW_026585797.1:21123294-21131697 GCF_907164565.1 Psammomys obesus
TGTGTGTGTGTGTGTGTGTGTGTGTGTGTGTGTGTGTGTGTGTGTGTGTGTACAACACTTCAACTGCAGTCCTATAAGAGCTAGATGGGGCTCATCCCTGAATCTGCTCTCCCCAGTGTTCACTGCTCTGGAATGAGCCTGGAGAACAAGAGAAGTGGGTCTTCACCAGCAGAAGCCTCCTGCTTCCTCTGGCTCGTTCTGTGTTTGAAAAGCCCTTCTGTCTCTGAGGATCCTCCTGTGCTCGTTCCTAAGGACAGAGACCTGGACCAGCCAATTTTTCAGTTCCTTTGAGCCCTGACAATATAAAGGTTGTTAATAATGCATCTAGTAATGTAGAAATCATTCAAACGATGAGAATATTGAGAACTTAAGATTCTGATGCACTCCTCTACTAAGTAAATACAGTCAGTCTGCGACACCAGCCCTAACCATTGCCAGTCCTGCATCAGGAGATCAAATAGCGGCTACCTGATATCCCAGTGTCATGACAGGCAAGGGATGTCAAAATGGGCCAGTACACCATACATACAGCGGTTTATAGATGTCAGCTTCAGCAACAACATAACTCCATTATATTTTTCAAAAGTGGCAAGCTGTTCATATAACTCAAATTTAGAGGTTTTTTTTTTTTACTTTTGAACAAATATGACATTTTTTAATTGAAAATACTTTTTATGCATTTGAGAGAATATAAAATAATGTGCATGTGCACAGTTTGTGAGACAGTTGACAGCAGGAGTGACATTCATCTTATAACTGGGTCACTGCTGGTACCTTTGTGAGGACCTGAGTTTCCCTCTCCCCCCTTCCCCAGCATTCACCTGGCCAACATCACAGCGTCTGGAAGTAACCGAGACTTGGAGTTTTATGTTATCATTTACATGCTTTTTAAGACAATGATTTCTGTCTTCTATGCTTGAAATGAAAGCTACTGTTCCATATGGCTTATTTTTGAGATATGAAGTCATGAATATGATTGACTTGGATAACTTCCTGTTTTCCACTTGTTATAATGTCTTTGGGATACAATCAGGCTGTTACATTCAATGGTGCATTTATTTATTTTTCCACAGCCTTAGCAATCTAATGTAACAGGAAACCCTGCTGTATCTGGCTGCTCTCCTGTCTGCCATCATCTGACTTGTGCCTGGTTTTGGCTATTAGGGCACGCTGCTTTGGTTCATATTCAGGAGCTTTTGCCAAAGACTTTTGCTTAGCGTGGAACTTTTGGCTTATAGATTATGCAAATATGCAACTTTGCAAGACAGAGCTAAGTTGTTTTTGTAAATGATTGTAGACATTTGACTCCACAAGCAACACTTATTATTGGAGCTTTTTCACACCCAAGCCTGCTGAAAATAAATTGGTTCTTTATTGGACCTGGTTTTCATTACAATTATTTATGAATTCAGCATATCTTCACATATTTATAGAAGGCTCACATTTACTTCTCCATAAAGTTTCTGTTCATATCTTTGACCATTTTTTAAGAATCTTAAATATATATTTGCAAGAATCATAAATACATTATTTGTAAGAATCATAAATATATATCTTGTATGTGTATTTCACTGCTTTTTTAGTTATATCTACTGTAAGTATCTTCTCTCTGTCTGTGCCTTTTCTTTTAATTTCTTTCTGTTTGTGTTTTGACAGATACATCTGTCATTTTAATACAATTATGGTTATCTGTCATTTCTCTTTTGATTCAGTGCCTTTAGAAAATCTTTTCTCACCTTGAAGGAATAAAATAATCTTCAATTTCCCTTAATTTTTAAAAAGAGTTTTGCCTTTAACGTTAAAATCCTTGAACCATGAAGGATTCTTTTGTGGGGGGCAAGAAGGGGCAGAATAATATCATGTATCTTTGTAAAATAGTCCTTCCCCTCTCTAGGGGCCCATGGTGCATCTTTCTTGCTTCTCTGGTTCTGAGTCTGAAAGTATGTTGTATCTACCTCTGCAGTAACAGCTACATTCTTTGATTGCACAGCTGTGAAGCATCTGGATACCTCTACTCCTATTATTGCATTATTATTATAATCTTATCATTTTTTTTCAGAAGAGTCTTATGCTTAAATTTAAAATTTTTTATTAGTATGTGTGTGTGTATATGTTACAGTCAGTTGTGAGCCACCTGACATGGGTTCTGAGAAACAAAGTCTGGTTCTCTGAAAAACCAGCACATGATTTCAACTGCTGAGACATTTCTCCAGCTCCAGATAGTTTGTATATTAATAGGAATGCTGTTGATCTATAACTCTTTTTGGAAAAAGATGCCTTCTTACAAGCTGAATCTTTCTGTCAATGGCCAATCCATACATTTGTTTATAACTGTAATTTTCTCTATGTTCATCTTCCTGTCATTTATTTAGATTTACTTTTCATTATTATTTTAAAAATGATTTATTATTTTTTAAAATAGTAAAAAATGTTTTCTAGCTGAGTGAGATAGCACATACCTGTAATCTCGGCATTTAATAGGCTGGGGTAGGAAGGATAAAGAGTTGGGGACCAGCCTGGGCTGCATGGTAAAACTCTATCAAAAACAAATTATATTTTTTTATTATTGCTACATGAGGTATATTGATTTTGTTTTTAGCAGCTCAGAAAAATCTCTCAATCATACTGTGCATGATTTGGTGTTTTTCTTAAATAATGTTATCATGTAGGAAAAACAATTCTTTTCTATCTCTGGGTTTTATAACTTACTTTTATTTTAAATTTTATTACATTTGTTTGTGTAGTATGTGTGTATATATATGTGTGTGTGGTGTGTATGTATGTATGTGTGTGTTGTGTGTGTAGTGTATCTGTGTGTGGGTGTGTGTGTGTATATGTGGGTGTGCTGTATGTATGTGTGTATGTCTCTGTATGTGTGTCTATGTGTGAAGCTTGTGTATGTATGTTTGTGTCTATGTGTGATATGTGTATGGTGTGTATATGTATGTGTGTGTGTGTGTGATGTGTGTGTGTCTATCTGTGTGTCTGTGTATATGGTGTGTAAGTCAGAGTACAATTTGTGGGAGGTGGTTCTCTCCTTCCCCCACGTGGATTCTGGGATTGATCTCAGACTGATAAACTTGTTGGCAGGTGTCATTAACCATCAAGCCATCTCTCTGGTGCACATTTCTCTGTCCTTGTCTTGGCAGACAGCTGATTAAGAATATTTATACAGCATATTTGACATATCTCTGACTTTAAGGAGAACACTTTTAAAAAAAAATTCACCATTCAAAAATGATGTTAGCTTGAGATTTTTTTTTGTTTAACAAATATAGTTTTTTTTAAAATTGATTGTTTTACTTTGATGAATATTTTCCTGTAAATTGTTAATGGATGTGGAATGATATGTGATGATTTTCAACATTATTTGGAATGATCAATTATGTTTTTCATCTTAAACTGCCTCATACACTATATAATGTTTACATATATTTGGACAGGCCAAGTAAAGTATGGAGCTCTTAATACATTGCGTTTCTCTTTTATGTCTCAAGCCTTTCCATAATAGTGGCTCGCAAATTGGGATTTCAGCATGATAACGTGTGAAATGTTATGCAGAAATCAATCATATGTCTCATCAGGTTCAGAGTTCCTTTGCAAAGTCAAATGAATGCTGTGTTTCAGTGATAAGCCCAAGATAGTTTTCTGGGTTTCTGGAATTTCATTTGTGAGTGTGATCTGAATTCCCCTTTCTCGCGCTGTTCTTTTACATTTGAGGGTCACATTAGAGACACATTGTAGAATGACTGGAGGTATTCTCTTTTTCCTTCTTAATTTTCTGGCAAAATTTGCATAAATTTAGAGCACTCAACTCCAAATGTTAAGTAGAATTTAGCTCTAAACCCTTACTTTTTATTTTTGGAAAGATTTTAATCTTCTAATGAAATTTATGTTAAGACTGGAGAAATTTTATTTCAAGGTGTTGTGATGAAATATATTTCTCTAGAAATTCACTTGATCTGTGTCTGGCTGGTCATCCTGAGCTCACAGACATAGGGGTTGACATGAAGTTTCCCTAATATTAGTAACGCTTTGATGTCAGAGCACTCTAGTTCCTTAATATCGTCTTCCTCACTCACAGGTAACATCTGCTTACATCCTAGTGAGCTAGACTGTTGGCTGGCTTTCATTCAAATGCAGTCAACTGAGTTCCTCAAAATAAATTTTTATAGTTTTCCTTCTTGCTTCCACAAAGCCAATTGTCTTAGCATTTTTTTTTTTTTTTAACAAAGGTACATAGATATTCTGTAGCTGCTACCAAGTTCACTGATGGGAGGTGAGGACAAGAGGATTCCTGGGCCTTCCAGTCAGCCCGTGTACCCAGCTAGTGAGCTGTAGGTTCAGAGAGAGCCCCTGTATACACACACACATATATGTATATGGAAAATAGCCAAGGAACCTCTAATGTCAACATATGACCTCCACACTCATGTGCATACATGTATACCCCTCCATACACACACACCACACACATACACATATGTAAAAAAAAAGAGGGAAAAAAAAGACACATAATGAACAAAACCTTAATTAAAGCCTTTTCTTGTCGTCTAAGAACTAAGCCCATAGAAATAACACTCTGGTAAATTGTAAATTTTCAGGATAATCTGATTTCCTGATTCCATGTAAGCGGTAAGTAGGAACTAATATAACTCTTTTACATTCATCAAGACCACAAATTAGGAGGTTGGAAAGACGGCTCGGAAGCTCACAGCTCTTGTTGCTGTTGTCAAGAACCTGGGATCAGTCCCAGCACCCATAGTGAGCCACACACAACTGCTCACAACATACTTCACTTACAAACAAATAGACACACACACACACGAATAAACAAAAATAGATATAACCGTGTTCAAGACCAAGTGAAATTACACATGGCAATACACAATTATACATACAGCAAAAAGAGTGTGACACAGTCTCTCAGAGAACCAGGTTTTCATGAAGTATTCAACTGCCTTGAAACATGAGACTCACTGATAACTTTGAAAATATTTGGCAGGAAGAATCTGTTTGCTTAGATGCAGAGGTGGATGAGCATATTAACTGGTTCCAGAGAGAGTACATTAAAACAGACAAGGACTGGAGAGAAATTGACAAGAGGATGAGCCAGACTTTGGAAATAAGAAGAAAGATGGTAGGCGGCCGAACACCTCTTAAGGACATTCTTAAGATGTTTCCATTCCTGAAGTGCCCTTACCAGGTAAGCTGCTCACTCAGAACATCCTTTGTTCTTGGTGTCAAGTTCACTCCCTCCCACCCCTTTTCCTCTGGAGTAGTGACCAGACAGCCTGGAAAGACGGTGGGTGTGAGTCTCAGTAGGGCATGGGCAGGACAATTGGGTCAGAACTGCCCAGAGTCCCTTCAAGACAACCAGCCCTGCTGTCTTCTGGGGAGGCGGGGGTGTCTGTACTTCAGGGTATATCGTCACCAGACTAATTCCACTTTGCATGCATTTAGACAGTTAAAACCATGCCCGGGACACTTCCCAAGTAGCATTTTTCTGTTTCTTTTATAATATCAAATGGTTTCATGAAGCGTCTTAGTTAGGGTTTCTATTTCTATGATAAAACACCATAACCAAAAGCCACTTGGGGGCAAGGGGGTGTATTTGGCGTGCACTTTCACACCATAGTCCAGCACCTGGAATGTGGATCCTAGAGGCAGGAGTTGAAGCAGAAGCCGTGAAGCACACTGCTTGTGAGCTTGCTCTCCATGGCTTGCTCAGTTTGCTTTCTTCTCTGACTCCAGGACAGCCTTCCCAAGGAGTGAGCTGAGCCTTCCCACACAGTCAAGAAACTGTCTTTCACAGGCTTGCCTCTGGGCCAATCTGATAAAGGCATTTTTTTTTTTTTTCCTCAAATGAGTTTTCTTCTTGGTGTATCCTTGGCTGTCCTGGACTCTCTTTATAGACCAGGCTGGCCTCGAACTCACAGTAATCCACCTGCCTCTGCCTCCCTGAGTGCTTGATTTTTTTTTTAAATCACTTATGAAACTGTGTAAAGTTTTCAACTAGGATTCTATCACTGGAATTTATGGTTATGACAAAAGCCAAGTGCGGCAGGGATTTATGAGGGAAGAGAAAAAAATTAAATACTCGAAGTTTCTAGAGACCCTTTGAGGTGCTACAGCTTACTCCCTTCTGAGAAGCAGCCTCAACAATAATCTCTTAGTTGAGTGAAAGTGGATGCTGTGGTACAAGACTGTCGTTCCACCCAATGCAAAGAAAGACAGGGAAGCTCTTGAGCCAGGGAGTTTAAGGAGATCTTGACTCCAAACCACGCCAAACCAAGCCAAACCAAGCCAAACCAAACCAAACCAAACCAAACCAAACCAAACCAAACCAAACCAAACCAAACCAAACCCATAACTTCACTGAAATTCCTAAGGACAGGGCTAATAAAGCATGGAAAAAAGGGTTTATAAAGAACCATGAGGTTTGCATTTGCTCTTCTGGAGTACGGATGCTAACGATGCTGACCTGGGCTTCCCAGCACCAGCATGGATAAAGCTCAGGGACCAAAACTGATGAGGAACTGCTTGCAGACCTAAATTCCAGGCTTCCTTGGACTCAGATCATTGGTGGGTAGGCGCTTGGTGTACACTGACAGATGGCCGCACCGACAGATGGAGCCAAGTGCCACTTAGTGGTCCCACACACCACAAGAGGAAGAGACAGTTTGGGAATGATGGACAGCTCTTGTTGGCTGGACAGGATTCTGAAGAAGTTGGGGACACGTTTCAGAGTTAGACTCCCCAATGCCTTGAAGGTTGAGGCTGCTACCGGACTGGAAGCACTCAAGGTAGATAGACGCTTGGGCCTGGTACACAGAGCGCTCACCTGACACCGGAAGTTCAGGCCTTGTGAGTAAGAATCACCCCTAGCCTTGTTTTTCACCCAGTCAAGGGCAAGACCCCAAATAACCTTGTCCAAACAAATGATGACACCTGACAGACCAGGAGGAACAGCTGGTTCTAAACTGACTGACGGCCCAAAATTTAGCACCCTGTAAAGGAAAAGCAGTTGATGTAAACTCCCTGCTAGTAGATGGCTATGTCACAGCCGTGCAGTGAGCAGCGTTGCTCTGGGTGCTGCGCCAGATTTCTGCACTCATGCGTCCTGCCTATGGAAGACCCAGAATCATGTACTGGGCACCAGTTTGGAGTTTAGACAGTTCTGCCAAGCCGTATCCTTCCAAGCCCAGCTCATATAACCATTTGACCGGTCCTATCCATAACCCAGTCTTCCAAAGGTCCAGTAAGTCACTTCAGGGTGCTGGGAAGCATAGTAGGGCCAATGAATCCAATGTATCATATTTGTGGGAAATCTCAGAAGAGACAATGAAGACAAGGGGAAAATGCAAAGAAAAAGAAATAGAAAATTTGGAATTAAAAAGGCCTATTATCTCAAGTAAGTGCCTCAGTGGATAGGCCTAGGCACATAGTAAAAACCAAAGCAGGAGTGAGACTTGAAGACTGATCAACAGAAATTTCCCAGTATGTGTAACCAAAGAAAACTGTTTTAAATTGTGGAGAAGGGCTTTTCCGGCCAGTATTCATTGAGAGCTTGGTGACTGTAAGTATGAGCACTGGGGACAGTGGCAGGCTTTACTATTGCAGGGTTAGAAGCATGGAAAGAAGAAGGGGAGAGGAAGGCCTCTGAGCTAGGCTGGATATCAAAATGCCGGCAGTATGGTTGACTCTGTTTATATGCAGGTAGATAAGCACTTATGCATTTTTATGGTTTTCTGTCTTGTCTGTCACTTAAATGGCAAGTGGGAGATTCTCTGAGGATACTGGATTTGAAACTGGAAACTGCAGTGGGGTTTTATTGGCTCTGTTAGAGAGTATGGATGGTCAAGGAGGAAAAAAAAATTAAAAGTCAAAATGGGGAAGATGATGTAAACTGAAACAATAATCTTCGGCTATAAGGTCAGTATTAAGTTTACACAGGCAGCTGGCCTGGTGTCCTTGCGGAGGCAGAAGGTCTTTTGTGTGTGTGACAATGTGGTGGCCTTTGTGCAAGATTGTGGTTCTGACAGAGGTTTTGGTGATGGTCCTTTGATCAGGCATGTACCCACAGGAACGCTTCCTTTGTGACCCACTGGCTTCTCTTTTGCAATTGTTTGAAATAAGTGACTATTCTGATTCCACACTAGTCACGGTGTGTAAAATGCATTCCTCAGCATTGTTCTGTGAGAAAGCCCACAGCGATGACATCTCTGTAGGAAAAGGCACATTTTAGGGGTAGAAATTTTAGTTTCTAAATCTTATTTTACAATAAGAAGAACCAGAACTTTTGAGAGACATGGTGGATTCTATGGTGAAGAAACACACACACACACACACACATGCTATATATATATATATATATATATATATATATATATATATATATAT
>NW_026585797.1:21131797-21235377 GCF_907164565.1 Psammomys obesus
TATATATATATATATATATATATATATATATATATATAATGTTTATGGCAAGCCTGAAATATTGCAAAATGCCATAATTTAAAAAATGTTCACCAACTATTGGGCTATGTCAAGAGGACATATCCTTTACTGACAAAATCTAAGAAACATGAAAATACATAAAATTATATAAATAGGATCATATTTTGTAGCCTTTTGAGTGAGATAGGAATTTGTTAGTATGTTGTGTTATAAATATGTAAATACATGTAGAAGAAGAGAAAATTCTTTCCTGTAGTAATTAGAGTGCCGACGAATACATTTAGAAAAGGCAGATAAGCCAGATGTCACTTGGCAGTGAACACAATGATATTTCTATCAATGGGTATTAAATCTGGTAGATAAAGTTATGTGAGCTGGCCAGGTGTCCTGGCACTTGTCTATAGTCTCTGCCCAAGGAAGCAGGAAGCAGGTTGGGCTACAGAGTGAGTTCCAAGTTGTTCTGGGCTCTATAGACTCCCTAGCAAAACTGTCTGTCAAAAATCCATATAAAAGGTAGTTATTCTTAATCTACCTTCTCATCAAATACAACATAGTTTAGACACTGAGAAGAGGAGAAGTTGATAGATTCCAACTTAACCAACTGATAAAAGCCAGTATCTTTAACAGGTGGTGGTGGAACACGACTTTAATCACAGAACTTGGGAGGCATAAGCAGGTAGAACTCTGTCAGTTCCAGGACAGCCTGGTCTTCAGAGCTATTTCTAGGACAGCCAAGGCTATACAAAGAGACCCTGTCTCAAAGAACCAAAAAAAAAAAAAAAAAAAAAAAGTATCTTCTGTATAGAGACAAATTCCTATATAGTGTTCCTGATCCAGTGAGAAATGCAAGCATTCTTACCCCAAATGCAAATGCAGAAGCCCTAGGGAAATACTACACAACACAACAGAGAGAGGATATACATAGTGACAAACCACTTTTTAAAAATGCCCAAGAAACCCAGCAGTTGTTTCAGGCAAGAGACCCAGTTTGAGACATGGTATTTACATCTTATGAGTGACCTTGGATCCAGAAAGAATATGATTGAATTACTGGCATATCTAAACTAAACAGCAAATTAGATCCCCCAATTTTAAGTGTCATTGTGCTTAGGAAGTACACATAGAAAAAAAAAAAAAAAAGCAAAGAGGCATCATGTCTACCGCTATGGTCAAGTGGGTCTGCAGGTCTTATTGTCTACAGATACTGAAGGGTATCTGTAAACTCCATTTATTTAAATGTTAATATCAACTTGAAATGATCTCAAAAACAAACAAACAACAACAACAACCAAAACCCCACAAAAACAAAACAAAAACCCCTAGGCTCTGGGCCCAGAGAAGTGGTCAATTGAATCTTCTTCATGTGTAATGTCCTGCCTGTTCACTGAGAGCCTCTCCTAAGAATCATCTCTCTGCTGTGAGCTGCCTGACCAGAACCACTGTGCCCTGATGAGGCCGTGAGTTCTAGCCTAGAATGCCTAGACCTAGTCCTTGGACAGTTTATGATTTACTCAAATATCCAAGGCCCCATGGAGAACATTCAATGTTACAATATTAGGGACAGTGGTGACTAAAATAATTCATATTTGTGTAGATGACTAGTGGTCTTAATGACCTCCTGTCAACAAATGAGCAGTAGGGGTGGAATTCTTTGGAAGAGCAAGTTTAGAAAATTCTAGAAAGTGCAGGGAAGAGAGGTGTTGAGTCAAGAGGATTCCATCGGGTTTACTTTATCTTGGAGGACAACTCTTCTAGATGTATATTGTTTTACTAATCATACAGCCTCTAAAATGGTCCTTTAGGGTCCTAAGATTGGTGTTTTTCAAAAGTTCTTTCTGAAAATCCAGTAGTGTTCCTGTTTTGCCTTTTGCTGGATGCTGCTGAAATACATCCATCCTAGATTGTTTTCTGTTTTTTCTGTTGCTGAGATAACATGGACCAAAACCAACTTGGAAAGAATTTATTTGGCTTACACAGCCAATATCTTTGGGAGAACCTGGAGGCAGGAACCCGGAGGCAGGAACTGAAGCAGAAACCATAGAGGAACACTGCTTTTTAGTTTGCTCCCCTGCTTGTCTTTTTTACACAGCCCAGACAAGTGCTACCAGGGCCCTCCTCCATCAAGTAGCAATTAAGAAGATGCCCACAGACAGCTTCACGGGCCGGTCTGATAGGAGTCATTTCTTAGTTGAGACTCTTCTCTTCCCTGCTACTTCTAGGTTTATGTCAAGTGTCAAAAATGAACTGTAATGACAATGTGGTTTATACAGAGAAATACCTCTATAATTCTACCTGTGTAACTCAGGCAGTATACATATTTTGTGATCCTCAATTAGTGAAATTTATATCTGAGGTTTTAATTTATAATTGGCCTTATTTTTAATTCTATTATTGGAAACCATCCAATTCCATAACATAAGTTTTCCTAAGGTCTTTTGTTTGTTTGTTGGGTTTTGTTTGTTTGTTTTCCAAGGCAGGATTTCTCTGCATACCCCTGGCTGTCCTTGAGCTCAATCTGTAGATGAGGCTGGCCTTGAATTCAGAGACCCACTTGCCTCTGCTTCCAGAGTGCTGAGATTAAAGATGTGTGCCATCACCACCTGGCTCCAAAGTCTTAATTCTGTGTCCATTAGTCATTTTGCTGTTCACTGCAGACTTCCAGTTTTTGCCTCCCTTTCCTGCATCCGCTCACTAAGCTACTAAAAACTCAGGTATCTATTCTAAGTCATTCATAAAAGCTTAGTGTGAAACTAATGAGCTATCTACTTCCTTCTATTATGAACGCTAATAACCTTTTTTTTTTTTTTTGTGACCTGGTATATATATATTTCTTTCTTCAATCAGCTGTTCAGAGAAGTCCAGATTCTTACAAAAACAGATATTTGTAAGAGAACAAGGCATATTCTGGAATCCTACTCAGAAACTATACTGCCTGCCTTTTCAGCGGTGGACAACCCAATCAGTACTGCACTTCAAGATAAGATGAAACACTACACAGATGAAGGCGTGCTTAAGTGTCAGTAAACCCAGGGTTGGGGGGTGGGGTGGCCATTTCTGCCACTGCAGACAGAAGCTCTTTATTGAAACATGTGCAATTCAATGAGGAAGGAGATCTTTTTTCAAAAGAGGGAGAGAAAAGTTAAGATTAAACAAGTACACTCATGGGGGCTGGAGAGATGGCTCAGTGGTTAAGAGCACTGGCTGCTCTTCCAAAGGACTGGGGTTCAATCCCCATCACCTACATAGAAGCTCACAACCGTCTGTAACTCCTGTTCCAGGGGATCTGACTCCCTCACAAACATAGGCAAACCACCAAAGCATATAAAATAAAAAGACAAATTTAAAAAAAAGTATAGTCATTATTATAAAGTTATATTATGGGCGCTATAATTTTTAATTTTATAATACACACCTCAAAGCCAAGCATAGTAAAATCCTCCTCACAAATGGGCACAGCACAGAACTCTTGCCTCTGCTGGCCACTACCCGGAGAATAACCTGAGGCTTTGAAGTGTCCACTAGAAGATCTGGGTTACACATAGTTGTGAGATGACCTAAGCAGAGTGTTGGCTGTGCAAGCATGGGCTCTGAAACTCTGGACCCCAGAACCACGTACAAGCTGGGCAGGCCTGGTGGGCATCTGTAACCCCAGCACTTGGGAGGCAGAGACAGGATTCTAAGGGGGGGCTGGCTCACTGGACCAGCTGAATGTGCAGTTCCAGGTACAACAGGGGACCACAGTTCAATAAATAAAATGGAGAGCAATGGAGAGAGATGCTTGAGGTCAACTGTGGGTCTCCACACATGCTTGCACATCTACCCACACACATGTGGCCACACATGTAAATGTGCATACACACATGTACACAGACTACACATACACATGCAAAACATGACTGTGAGACGCTCATCTAAGGAGACTTGCTGGTCGCACTGGAAGGTAATGATCACTTAACAGAGAGCAAATCCAATATTTTTTTATAGTAGCTTTTCTTACAGTTTTTGAAAGTCCCTGCTGACCCCCCTGTTTATTTATTCATTTTTTAACTTGAACATGCTTGCTTTGACAGATATGAAGATGACTGCCACGTGCTTACTCCTCCCGGATGTTTTCGGGGATGATCCCAGCCTTTTTGTCATTGTGAATGAGAAGGTATGCAGTATGTTTGTGGCCGTTCATGTCATACCTTCATAGAAGGTGAGTGGCCTAGTTGAGTCGTTTCATCATATTTATGATTGCTCTACACTCTAACTAGCTAATTTACTGTAATGTTGTTCAATGTTGGGCATGCTTTATCACATGGCTGTTCTATGTATTCGTGGGTGGTGACATCATTCCCTCTCTTTTAGGTGCGCGTGTCCACACCTGTGTTGGAAGTTAAAAACCCTTTCCACATCAACGGCTGTGAGTTTTCTCTGTATCTGGACAAAGAGAAGGTCATGAAGATGGATGACTGTGTCACGGCTCTGGCTGCTTTGGTGGCCGCTTTCCTTGTATTTGGGGCTGAGTGTCCGAGAAGGCTGGCCCAAACCTTGAACTTCCTAGAGACATTGATCTTTGATGTGCAGAGTCCCTGGTTTCCCTCTTTGAAAGAAAAAAAATCAGATCTCAACCTCCGATCACTTAAGAGCATGTGAATTAACCCTCCAGGGCAGCAGAAGCTTCATAAACAATTGCAGATTGATTTAGGTTTGGTTGCCTTAGAGGTAGGGATTAGAAAAATCATGCTCTCTTAAGTGTTTTTGATGTCTGTTTCTTTACCTTATGTTCAGGAATAAAACACTACTTAAAAGCTCTGATTTTCATCTGAGTTCATTGGAATTTGATGGCCAAGGTTTCATGTTCCAGAAACTTTAACCTGACATAAAAGACCTGAGATAAAATCTTCCCAGTTAGGATCTGACCCTGAATTTAACTAAGTGTGATAGCTAGAGAGTGTTGGCTTGAAATCCCGTGAGCTGGATGGCTGCCTGCTTAGTGTCTTAGAACTTAGATTGGAAACATCATGAACTTGAATATTTAAGAACTTGAATATTTTAAAAAGAGGTACGTGCTCCTCAGTTTCCTTACCCCAGATGGCCTGCCTGGTCTAATATGTTTTTGTTTCCTTCAATCAACACTGTGTGCGAGGGCAGCTTCAATCATGAGGTGTCCTCCTTGGCTGACCACCTTGGTGGCACAGGGTCAGTTCATATGTGTTTATCTTCCATGGTTCCTTCCCTTGAGACTCAGTGGTCACATTGGAAATTTGATTGTTCATGTCTAACAAGGGTGAGCCAGTACTTCTGGGATCTAAGAGACTAGGACCCTCTCTGTTCTCTGAAGAATTCCTCAAGAAAAAACTGTAAGAGCTTCAAGTTGTGCTTTGATATTCTCATCAAACTCTCCTGTTATTTGCTAACCTCTAGATGACAGGAGAGCAGGGGGTACATTCTGGGTATTGCAGAGACTTCAATATGTTAATACTTGCAATATAATCCGATAAGCATTTTCTGGGTTATTTCAACAACAGATTTTTTAAAATGCTAAACATTTTAAATTTTTTTCTTTTTAACTAAAATATAGTAACTTCCTTACAAACCTTTTAAGTCTGGATTTACCAGTTTCTGAAGTACTTCTTTCCTTACAGGCTCTATAGTCTCTGTGGGAAGCTAAGGGTCGTTCAGGCTGTGCAGGATGGCAGGGTGGCGCTGTGGGCCAGCTGGGCTCTAAACTTGAACAAATGCTGGCGCGGGCAGTCTTGACTTGCATGCACTAATATCTTCAGGCTGGGAGTCCATCACATGTAGAAGATGAGAATGCTGTGTATGGCAAACATGGGCCTGCAGACAGCTTTCATTTGCCTTACATGGTGTTTTAAATCTTTCATCAGCCCTCCCGCTTTTCTCCTGTAACACCTAGAGCAAGTCCCCATCATGGGACAGTCAAAAAGATCACCTGCTTGATGTACAAAGAGTCCTGTGCTGCCTAAGAATGTTCAATGCTTTCTTTTTTTCCCCCAATAGAATGGCATACTGCTTAGGAGTGAGATTTTTAGTAAGATTTAAAAATCTTATTTCATTACAGCATTCACTTTAAATTAGAAGAAAAAGAACATTATCAATGTGGTTGAAAACTACTTGAGCTAAAAAATGTGATTTCTGACTTTTTAAAATACTTATCCTACCATCTAAGTATACTGACAAAAATATCTAAACTTAGTCATCAGATTCCTGCATTGTCCCCCTGCCAAACACAGCTTTATGTATGTGTGGGCTAGTGGTCCATTTCTTGTATTACTGTGTCTTCCTGTCTTCCTACTCTTCCCCAACTGACTCCTGCTTTTTTTTTTTTTTTTTAAACGAGTCCGAGTGTTTGTCTGCATGTTATGTCAGTGCACCTAATGCCTGTGGAGGCCAGGAGAGGGTGGTTAGATCTTCTGAAGCTGGAGTTACAGAGGGCTGTGAGTTGCCACGTAGGTGCTGAACATTGAGCAGCAAGTACTTTTAACCACCAAGATATTTCTCTAGCCTCACTACCTTATTTTCTTTTGAGGCATGGCTTCTCACGAATCTTGGAGCTCATAAATTCAGGCAGGCTTCCTGGCCAATGAGCTTCAGGTATCCAATTGCCTTCACCCTCACTGCATGGGGTTACAGACATGTGTGATTTTTACGTGGCTGCTGGGGATTCAAGATCCGGTCCTCAGGCTACCGTGACAGGTTCCTTCGCCATGGAGGCATCGCCCCAGTCCTTTAGTGTTGTTGTTGATTTGTTGTTGTTTTGGAGTGGAGCAGGTCAAACCCAGGGCCTTGCAAGTGCCAGATAGGCATATTGCGTTCTAATACTAAAATACAACCAAGACTTATATAACTTTTCCCAGATGTGATATTATTTCCATTTTTTTCTACCTTTCCCATTTAACAACCTCCTTAAAAAAATCATACATATATAAAAGGAATCTGTAATTAAATTTTATTTCATTCATATCACATGTAACAAGTGCAAGTTAAAATGTACAAATACTGAACACAACAAAAGAAAAGGGAAAAAAAGGAACAATAAAAAGCGTATTTAGCAGATTCATGCAAAGAAATGAATAGGACACCGCTGATGTCACGGACCCTGTTTCACCTTGAATAATGACAAAGCACTGATAATAAACTCCTACTATGGCACATCAAAGGAAGTCCTACATCAGAAAAACATTAAAGAGTTTGTGGAAAGAGGCGGGACGTGCCCCAGAGTTCCGAAGGCATGCTACTAAACTTTCTATTTTTAAAGCAGTCCTTGAATAAAGGTCTAATCCTGGAATTAGAAAGTACATCAAAAGACTGACAAAATAATTTACCTTTCCCTCAGAAGTGCATGCTTACAAAAGAAACACTGCCAACTATGAGTTTATAAATAACCAAGGGCTTTCATTTAAAGTGCATCCAGATGCTTAGAAATCAAGGCAAAATATGTTTTAGGAAAAGGAATCTTTCTACATTGGAGGTTCCCGGAAAAACGGCTTTGGGAGCCGCTCTCTCGACCCGTGAGCAGGAAGAATTTTGAGGCTGCTGGAGTGACTGTCCCAGCAGGTCTACGCAGGAAGAGCTACGCACTGCTTCTCAGCTCACTCTGAGGCGATGCTCTGGGTCTGGAGGACCTGGGAGAATGATGGGACTCTTGAAGGATTAGTGTTTCCAGCAACAGAGGGAGTCCTTTTCGGTAAAGCACCAGTTCCTTCCATGCCATTTACAGCGATGCACACAATAACCTCATAAATCAAGTTCCTCATCAACTTGCCCGGGGATAGGACTGCAACATCCTCTGGTGGGCACCGTGATGTACAAAAACCGATTCTGCTCAAGATACACTACTTCATTCAAATCTAAGTAGGTTTATATATTTTATTTTTCAGTTCCATTCTTTTATATACACTTTTTTGGTAATAACAGTAAAGATGCTGGTGAAAAGTAATTTGTTTAACAATTCATGATGCGTGCAAAAGTGAAAACATGGATTCCAAGAAAGGTAGTATTTACAATGCTTCAGTCCCAACAGAGGATGGCGCAGAGTTAGGCAAGGTCTCGACTCACAGAGTTACACTTGGCTAATGCTGCAATTCCAAATATGGCACAGGGCGACCATGACTGACACCAGTCCCAGGCTAAACTCAGCCAGGTTTCAACGGATTTGGTTTAAGTTGAAATTCAGTTATATAAAAAGGTTTCTGAAAGTATTGGAAAAAAAAAAGATAGTGTACATGAAAGAGAATCCAACGATGTTTACAAAATGCCAAAAGTTCTGTTTGCCCCACCCCGTCCATAAATAATGAAGCCTCCCTTTCCCCACCCACCTCCCATCTCCAAAAGATTTACAAAGATAAGTTTAGCTCAATGAGCAGAACCGAAAGGTGAGTGTTGTTGGACAGTAGCTGGTGAGAAGCTAAAGCATTTCCTAGGAATGCGTACGCAGTCTGGAGGGACAGCCGGTCCCATGGTCTGCTCTTGTGAGTTCTGAAGACTTCTCACTGGGAGCTAGAGCCGTCCTTGTGCTTTGAAGAAACATGATGAGCTACAAAGCGGAAGCTGATGGTGCCAGAATTCGCTGTCTTCACAGTTCGTTGTGGGAATTCTTCTCTGCAGCTTTGAACATCAGAATAGAATTGAAAATTTTGAGAGCTGGGCCCAGCTTAATGCTCATAATTTTTACAATGTCTGTTTGGGTCATGAGTAAAAATGCTTCTCCATCGATTTGCTGGAACAAACGGGGAAAAAAAACAAAAAACAAGAATGTGGGTTAACCAGATGCAGAGTTGTGGGAGTAGCCAAAGCTATATGCTGTATTACCAGCTGACTTCGACATACAACAATACCAACTAGGCACACACAGGAGCTCCTGAACACAACGTGCTTGATCTAAGGGTCTTTCTTATCTAAAACCACACATCCAACAGGGTTAAACTCAATTGTCTGAAACCTCAGTTCGCAGAAAAATGAAAAGCGGCCGAAATCCTTAGAAGTTAAAATGTGTGTGTAAGAGGCCAGAGTCAATTCTGAATGTCTGCCTCTACAGCTCTCCACTTTAGTCTTATCGACCTTGAAGCTTGCCATTCCAGCCCAACTGTCTAGACAGTGATTTCCAGGGATTCCCCCTGTCCATTTCTCAGTCCTGGGATTTTAGCCATGTGCTGCCACGCCTGGTTTTCTATGTGAGCGGTGGGGACCCAAAGGTCTTTATGTTTCTACTGCAGGCACTTTACCTACCGAGCCATCTCCCCACCCCAGACCTTCTTATGTTCCCCTGAATTAGGTAGTGAGTCAAGAAGACTATTTAGGACGTTTTAGTTACAAAAGATAATAGAGCTTTGGCCATAAAATATTCCAGGCAAAGAAACAGTTATATATGAAATCTAACAAATTCAGCAGTCTACCATGAAGGGGGGAAAAAAAAACGAGAGAGACAGTATTTACGTCTATCATGGCCATAATTAGCCTCCATATACAGAAGAGAAACAACCAACTGTGTGGTTGGAAGAATGTGAGGCCGATAAACTCTAGACAGTTTCTTCTACTATTGGAGTAATTGTATAAATTCTTTTTGTTTTGGCCCTTTCTAGGATGGAAAGCTTAATCACAGAATAGGACACTTTGAAGCTCAAAGCCACAACATGATGAAAATGAAATTTGGTTTAGTTGGGTGACAAATCAGACAGTTTTTTTTTTTTTTTTTTTTTTTTTTAATGATTTTTAGCCTTTAGGGTCTTGCATGGTCTTAAGACACATTAATTAGTTTCTCCTTCAATTTTCCCACTTTGAACAAAGAAATAAAACATATTTCAGTTCTTGCCTCAGAATAATTAGAAGCTTTGACCGCAATGAATGGTTGATGGAGGCTAGCTAACTTGTGTCTTCTGCAAATTCTTTTTGTTCTTGTTGTTGTTTTGTTTTTTCAAACGGGGCTTGTCTACATAGCCCTGGCTGTCCTGGAACTCACTATGTAGACCAGGCTGGCCTCAAACTCACAGAGATCCACCTGTCTGCCTCTGGAGTACTGGGATTAATGGTGTGTACCTCCAGACCCAGCTGTAAAATCTTTAAAAAATTTTTTTACTTGTACTTGATATGTGTTGGAGTTTTGCCTGAATGCATGCCTGTATGCATGAGCCTGGGGAGGATAGTAGAGGGTGTCTGATCCCCTGGGACTGGAGTTATTGACAGTTGTAGATCAGCCTTGGGTCCTCGGGAAGAGCAGTGCTGTAAACCACCGAGCAACCTTTCTGGCTTCTCTTTTGCAAATTCTTATCTTGTATTTCTAAACCCTAATTGCTCAGAATTGGAGCTTATCTGGAAATAGTGTCATTGCAACTTTAAGCAGTAACCGGTTAAGGTAAGGTCATACAGGTCAGATGAGCTCTTGGTCTTTGGACACAGAGACAAACACATAGGAAAACAGACAACTATCTATATGCTGAAGGAGAGGCTAGCACAGACCTCAGAAAGCTGACTTCTAGTCTTGCTTCAAGAACCATGAGACATTTCCACTACTTAAACTTATATAAATAGCTGGGGATTTTATGTTTTATTTATTTGTTTGTTTGTTTTTAACAGCTGCCTCATTCCACTACAAATAGAAGAAGAAAAAACAAGGGGCCGTTGAAGTGTCTCACTGGAAAAGCTTGACAACACGAGCTTTTCTGGGATCCAAAGGCAAAATAGAACTGACAGCCTCATGTTGTCCTTTGACTTTCACACACACTCTTTTATCAAGGAAAAAAAAAATGACAACAAATACTGGAGATGATGTGGGGAAAGAGGAATTCTTATTCCCTGTCGGCAAGAGTGAAAACTGGTGTTGCCATATAGAAAAATCAGTGTGGAAGTTTCTCAAGGAACTAAAAATAAGACTATGAGACTAAGAGATCCCTGGGTATATAAAAGGACTGTACACCCTATCGTAGAGGTGCACGCAAATCCATGTTTATTGATGCTGTATTCACAGTAGCAGGGAAATGCAGTCAGTCTATACATCTGTCAACAGTTGAATGGAAAATAAAAATGCTGTACATATACACAATGATATCTTAAGACAAAATTATAAAACCTGTAGGAAAATTGGTTGGGTCTGGAAATTAGTATATTAGGTGAAGTAACCAGACTCGAAAAGCTAAATATTTCATTCCTACCTTCTAATCGGAAGAGTTATTAAGGAAGTAGGATGGGAATGGTGACGAGCTATGTATGATACAGGAGCTGATTGAGAACTACTGGGACAGGAGGGGGGTGAGCAGCGAGATGGGGGAAAACCCTGTGTCGGGAGGCATTAGCCAAAAACCGAACATATGAAAATGACATAAGGAGGGGGCTAGAGAGATAGCTCAGCAGTTAAGAGCACTGACTGCTCTTCCAGAGGTCCCGAGTTCTTGTCCCAGCAACCACATGGTGGCTTACAATCATCTATACTGGAATCTGATTCCCATTTCTGGTGTGTGTTAAAACAGAGCATTCATAAAATAAATAAGTAAATCTTTAAAAAAAAAAAAAAAGAAAGAAAGAAAATGCCATTAGGAAACCTGTTATTTTGTATACTAATTTGTTCTTACACAGATTACTGAGATGCAGGTAAGAGCTAAGACTGCTCCTGGCTACAGGAGTAGTGTTTATTCAACTCACCACTAATTCATCAGATGGAGGTGAGTGTTGACATTATTAGTATGCTATCTGAATTTAAAATAATGAGAAAACCCCCACTGTCCTAAAACCCTGCTAATTTCTTCCTCTGACTCATTTCGGTGCTATAAACTATATAAGACCACACTATTAAGTTCTGTGTGGAGTTTTATAGTGAGTCTAGTGCTACTGTGCACGATCATGAAATTTCTCGTACAAGCTTTCCTTTGGAGCGCATCTTCTGTAGGACATTATAATTCAAGTGCTTAATGCTGCTTGTAATGCACCAAATGTCTACTGTGATAGACCTCATCTCTTCCTCACTGTTAACTTAGCACACTTCCCCACTGATGCATCTCTGTGCTTTGATCCCATTAAGAAACATATCGTGATGTAGTGGAACACTTACTTCGTCCTTAAACACTTTTCCGTGTTCTTCACACCCAGGCAAGCTCTGAATGAATTCTGACACCTGTCAAAAAGAGTATCAAAATTCCAAGTTTAAGAAAAAAAAAGAAGTTGGGATTCAAATACAGCAAGTTTAAAAATATTTGAACCATATAGCTTATGCAGTTCCCTCAAAATAGATTTTCTCTTATACGTGGAAAAGCCCTGCAAGACTGAACACTGCAGTCAATCCACTTGTCAGCACCCTTGCAGACTGTCCTGCAGACAAAATATGATAGCAAAGTAAAGTTATTAAAAGCAAAACCTACCTCATCTGTGCTCCATTTGGAAACTCTACTAGCAGGGATTCCAGCAACGGTTGGAAGGAGCTTGCTTTGCTGCTCCCAGCGCAGCGGCAGGCATGGAATTGGGGGCTTAAAGGAGAGAAAGACAGCTGACCTCCGCTGGGCCTGCTGGGCCTGGGGAGTTGGCTGAGCTGGCTGAGCCTGTTGAACCTGCTGAGGCTGCTGAGGCTGCTGAGGCTGCTGAGGCTGCTGGGCCTGCTGGGCCTGCTGGGCCTGCTGAAGAGGCTGCTGAGGAGGCTGCTGAGGCTGCTGGGCCTGCTGGGCCTGCTGGGCCTGCTGAGGCTGCTGAGCCTGTGTCTTCTGCTGAGCCTGTGTCTTCTGCTGAGCCTGTGGAATAGCCTGCTGAGGCAGCTGAGGAGGCGGAGCCTGCTGCACTGGCTGAGCCTGCTGAGGATGCTGGACAGGAGTGCTAGGCTCTTCCCGAACAACTGGTCAATGGAAAGAAAAAAATCATAATAATAATAATAGAAAATTGGTCTGGAAGGCAGCAGAACAGCCCAAGTGCCATGCATCCCACTGGATAATGACGTCAGAGAGGTAGACAATATCACACTCATGAGTAACTGTAGCTTTTCTGATGTTTGCCATGATGAATAAACGGTCTACACACGCTGTTGATGACTATTATGTGTTGCTCGTTGGTGCGCTAGAGAACCGTGCCTCAGAGCAGCACTCCGTTCTTCGGGCATTCTGTCTGTTCCCCTGAACTTCAGACGAAACGATGCCAACAGTTAGCAGTCTGCAGCTGCTGCAGCTGTGTTTACAGGTAGTAGCTTCTCCTGACCCATCCCAGCCATGATGTAATACAAGTTACTAATCATACTGCCATTGTGCAGCCATCAATGTTTTTAAAAAGAGATAAAAGTGATGCTCGATTTCCCCAGGACTATCCGGCTTCTGCACCTGAGCAACCCATGAGGGAGAGAACGCTTGCGGGAGAGAAAAAGGAACTGTACCTCTCCCTGGACATTAGATGCCAATGGAAGGGCCAGTTTACGGTATTCCTAGTGGGTAGGCTCTCCCCCATGGTGGAAATGAGTTATTTATCTAAAAAATTATAGTCAGTTTCCCAAAGGTCAAGTTCAGAAACAGCGTAAAAGAGAGGTCAAAATCATACAAACTGTACTGAATTGACTGGAAGGGCCTGAGTTTTGTTTTGTGTGTGTGTTTTTTTTTTGAACAATCAGTTTGTTCCAAGACTCCAAACAAAATAATCCTTGTGGGCCCAGAGAGCCTAAATCCTACTGTGCGGCTGCTACTCAGGCTACTCTGGTAAGTGTGGCCGTGCACCGTCCCAGAGGCAGACGGTAGGCTGTGCTGGATAGGGCTGCTCCACCTTGAAGAAACAGAAAGGACATGAACAGGGCATGCAGAGCCTGTGGATGATGCCATTTCTGACCTTTAGGCTTCAGCCTGACTGGATTGTGCTGAGAGAACCAAATGGAAGCAGCATGTGTTCTTCACAGAACTTTCTCTGGAGCACAATGGGATTAAAAAAAGAAGATGAAGCCACTGATTAACAGCCCTAAGAAATATTCAGGAGAGCATTCATGTATGGACAATAGAGTTTAATGATCTTCATAAGCCCCTGGGAACAAGGACTCTGCCAGGTAAGAAACAGGCTTTTGACAAAACCCACAGTTAGCCCAGTGTGCTTAGCTGCCTGCTGCAATGCTGGCACCAAAGAAGCTGTTAAATACTTGCAGTGCCAAACCTCGGTTCTAACATAAGACAGGCTGCCCATCAACAGAGACAAATGTAGCACAGGTAATAATGAACACTTTAACAGAAGGAATCTTTTTCAACTTCCGGAAGATCCGAATGTTAAAAATAAACAAACAAAGGAAACAAACTAGGAATACTAATTAATTTAAAGGCAAAAATCATGGAAAGAAGATTAGATTCAAGACTCAGATTCAATTTTCAAAAAGCAAACGCCCAGACCAAATTCAGTTGGCTTAATCCCACATACGTGGAATGAGGTTGATTTGTTTCTCTTCTGCTTGTTTTTCTTTAAGGAAGAACGAAGCGTAAAGTTCTGGTTGGATGCATAGTAGCTATCCAGGCACGTTATGCCCCTTCAGGATGAAGGCAAAGGTTCTCCTCGCTGTTGAAGAAGGCTTTCAGAGACCCCTTCTGTAGGAACCATCTAAGACAAAGGGAGCTTCTCTGGCAGGGTTTGACTGAAATGCCTTCCACAGGTTCCTGTCCTAAACCCTTGGTCTCAGTGTGTGTGCTGTTCTGGGTCTCACACGGGGTCTAGCTGGTAAACACAGGCCATATGGACACATCTTGTGGTTACAGCCCAGCCTGGTTTTGGCAGTCTCCCTCCGCTCCCTACTCTGCGCAGTGTACCACTCCATGCTACAGGCTCTCACGGCCACAGCCAAACCCCCAGTGCCCATGAGCCCCATACCATGCCCTGGGAGCAAGCCAGTGTCCTTTCCACAATGTCCTTTGGCAAGTATTTTGTACCCGAGAGGAAAGAAATACCTAACACTCCCTTCTCAATCAGCAGTTGAGGAGTGGTGGATTCCTAAACACAAAAGGCCGATCCCCTTGCTGGCCTTGGATTAACCTAAACCACGCAGGGCATCTGCTTCAGTTCTCTCTATCACACACCTGCCTCCTCATTCTACCCAAATCTGCTTCTCTCATGAGTTTCGCCCTCACATCCTCAGGATCTGCTTCTAGGGAGTTTGATCTAGGACAACAGGCTAAGTCTGCATTAAGAACTGAGAGGGAGAAAGACATCCAGCAACTGTGATCTAAGTTTTCAGTGACACAGAGATAATTACACAGCAGCAGCATCACCACAGAGATTACTCCAGCTACTAACATATTTCCAAGCAAGTATACGAGGGCTACATCAGGTTACGAAAGAGGAGATTGAGGCACAGACACACAGGTACTACAGGGGAGGTGAGGCCCGAATGGAAGCCTTGTTCTTGGCTTCTGATGACCAATGACCTACAGAGAAAAGCTGAATTCTTTGTATAAGAAGTCCAAACAGCTAACATTCATAGGTTAAATATTTCTTTCTTATAAATTATAAGTAACACTGTAGATAATCAAATATGTGTGCAGTGCTTATTATGGGACAGACTTTTGCTAAACAAGAAAAACTGTTATTGTTCTTCATCTTCTCGCAAGCTTATGGGCATATACTGTACCATTCTTCTGGATAAACAAGGAACAGAAGTACCCAGAGGCCTAAACACCATAGTAAAAGCCACCCAGGAGCAGGCAGAAGGCAAAGACAATGCCTGGTCAACTGTAGAATCTCTACGTAGTGCTACAGCAAATGCCATAAGCCACACTGAATATCTCGCTGTACACAGATTTCAGTGTAAACATTAATTACTGTTCTATAACAATCAGGCAATCATTACAGGCCAACAGTCACTATTTTCCATCCATTAACCCTAAAAATCATTGAAACAAGAAACACAGGAGAAAGAAAGTCTACCAGGAACAGCCAACACAGCGATGCCCAAACTAGCATCTTCACAAATAAACAACTACTCAGCTGTAAGTGGACTGTAAGTTCAAGCTATGTAATGACTGAGTAACGCCCTTGCTGCTTAAACCACCATCTTTTAAACAAAGGTAGAAGAAAAACAACTTAGTCCCAGCAAAAACTTGTTCAAGTGATGTTCTTTTCATTCGGTGCTTTTACATCAAGGCGAGATTTCAAAACACATTTGAATCAAGTGAAGTCGGCAATACTAAAGAAAGTATGTGGCAAGCACCAAAGAGAACATCTTTTCGAACCTTATATCTGATGTATTTACCAAGGCATGAGAGAAACTATGACCAGAGGCTACAAATGAATCTGTCATTGCAGGTTCCTCACTACCTGGATCCTGAGCAACATGCTTCTCTTGTTTTCATGAGGGGAGAAACAAATCCAGCTTATCTTCAGCAAAATGTGGTTGTTCTTTTCCAGTTGTTTGTATTTTGCTTTTATGTATTATGGTATGGTGAGTCAGACCCATTGCCTGGTGCATTCTAGGCATTGCACTGCCATGGAACCATATCCCTGCGCTAATAGTGTAATTTCTGGTTCTAGAATATTTATGGTAATAACCAACAGTGACATGATAATGTTATGGCTACCTTTGGCTTCAGCTGATGTCCTCACTTCATTTTCTGTTTTCTCTTCAGAAGCTTCTTTGACGTTATCAGCACGCTGTTCCCTGAGAAAAACAACTGTCTTCAGTATTTTATGTAGAAGAGTTGCAAAACATTTTAGAGCTGAGTCTTAGCGAGCGTTTTTCTTAAAGATTATGGCTGGTACCACTAAATATTAAAGAATAAAATTCTACCACAAAGCAACTAAAACCAATGACATACACGAACGCCCCCTTTCTTCACAATCACTTGTTGGCTCCTATTCAGATTTTTCAGCGGTGAGAACGCTATGAAGACAAACGGATAGGCAGCTAGTGCCTATCCCAACCACAGCTGGGAACATACAGAGGCAACAGCACTTGTACAGTTTGGTAAGATTCAAAACCCAAAACATTCCTGAAGTCTGTATTATGTAATTAATTAATTAACTTGCTCTACATTCCTCAGCCCTGAGATTTGGGGCTGAAGCTGAGCCTAGCCCACTGGCGTGTATCCCAATGCTGGGAAGCTTCTCTTGGCATGATCAGGTCAACTCAGCTGAAGTGAATTCAGCTTTTTTAATTCTGAAACAAACAGACCTTAAATATTCTAAAATTGAGACAATTTTATTAAAACTTTATTTTGGAACTCTGACCCTGAGGTTAAGAACAAAAACTGGTTCTTTTCAAATAAGGAGCTAGGTCCACAACATATACACTTTTAAAAATGGCCTAATGTATTCCATTTTGAAGGTCATGGGAAAGGCACTCTGCAATGTTATAGGGTATGCTATCTGGCTGCACAATAAAGAGCTTTATAATATTCTGACTCAGGCCGTACTTTTAAGGTTCAAGAAAAAGGTAAATACAATTAAACAGATTAGTTTTACACAAAAGAAATTCTTAGTTTTAGTTTGAAAGGCACTTGTTCTCCACTTGAAATTGCAGGGTAGTAGCACAACAAAACTATCAGAGGAAGCACGCAACAAATGTTCACTGTATTTTAGAGAGATTGTTTTCAAGAGTACATGTGAAATCTCATTTGAACCTGAGCTTCTGGCTTACTTTGCACTAAAACATCTTGTAACTGCTGAAGATTAGCACCTATTTGAAAATGAGGAGGAACCAGTTATTATGCAATGCAAATATTTTCCCAAGAAATTCAGAGAGCAGGTGAATGAAGACTTTGAGGAATCCACCTCCTTAAAAGCATCTGAAACCGGTTTAATCTGGTACTGGGCCAGCTCAACAGCTGGAGGCTCTTACTCCACACGTGAGAACTGATAGTTGACAATGGACATTACCTGAGGTGAGGGGGTGATGGAAAACCTTCTCCATAGAAACAGATGAGTAACCAACCCTGACTACACAGACCTGTAAACCTAGCTACTCAGGAGGCCAAGACAGGAGATTTACATTGTCAAGTATGTTCAAAGCCAGCCTGCGTCCGCTTAATGAGACCCTAGCCCCAAACAGAACAGCACATTAAAAAATCAGAAAGGAGGTGAGTGCAGCTCAACTACTGTGTGCATGGCCACCATGTGCAAGTACCATAATCCTTGGTAGTACAAAAATAAGCAAAAGCAAAATAAAACCATACAAGACCCAATGAAGTCATATTTCCTAATTACAGTATGTCAAAGACAACTTGCTACATGCTAAATTGACTCACAAATTTCTAGACTTGTTTGTACTAAGCCAGAAATAACATTCTTTGTGTCTTCAAGTTCTATCCAAATGTTGTGACTAGTGAAAAAAAAAAAAAGTAGCTTGTTGGTGTCTATATTAATATCATTAGAAAAAAAAATTACACACTGTTGTGAAATAATTTAAAATTTATATTTCTCAGAGTCAAAGAAATAATTTTCCAAGTACCTCTTGTACCTTTCCTAGAAAATTAAATGAATAACTGATTGATTTTTTTGAAAAGTGGGGCGGAGGGGGGAGAGGAAGACAAAAGGCGAAAGTTAAATCTTGGACTTTTCTGTGTTTGTGTTTTCATGACCAGGAATAACCGCTGATAACGATAGCTCCCCTCTTGTGGTTTGATAAGGCACAATTACTCTTCAAAGTAAATTGGGTTAAGATGCTCATGCCTTTAATCCTGGGACTCATGAAGTAGACACAGGGGGATCTCCGAGGCCAGTCTGGTCTACAGAGTGAGTTCCAGGAAGCCAGGGCTACACAGAGAAACCCTGTCTTGAAACACTAAACCAAACCAAACCAAACCAAAGCAAACAACAACAAAAAACTACTTAAACTTAAGAAAAACTCTTTTGTATTCTATGTCTAAATAAAATGTCAATTATTAATATCTTAAAATGCAAGGAAAAACACCTCTTTCTAAAAAAATCAAAGAAAAGAAAGGAAAAATAACATTTTCCAGTCAAAAATTTCCTTTATTCTTGAATCTGCCAAAATGTACTCCCCCCCCAAAAAAAAAAAAAAAAAAAGCTAACTGTATATTACTTATTTTTCTTTACAGAAACATGATCAGTTTTTCAAGTGTAACTCATGACTTTTCATGAGTCGGAATCATATAAACCTTAAACTATGTACGTGACAGGCCCTCCTGTGTTCTGCACGCTGTTTCCTTTGGCTGGAGTGGGAGGCGGGAGGAGTTGACTACAGCATGCGCGGTGAAGCAGAGAGGTGAATACAACCCTCGAGGTTAACGCAGCTTACCAGACCATCAGACAGGAGGAAAGGGTCATCCAACACTCTTGAGAATATCCTACAAGCCGGGGCATGGTGGCACACGCCTTTAATCCCAGTGCTTCAGAGGCAGAGACAGGCCTAAATCTTAGTTCGAAGCCAGCCTGGTCTACACAGTGAGTTCCAGGACAGTCAGGGTTACACAGTGAAAACCTGTCTCAAAAAAAAAAAAACCCAAACAAACCAACAATCCACACGTGGGCTGAGTGGCTGACAGGCTGGTTGGTCTACAGCATGCCCTGGGGCAAGGTCTTGTATTTTATACGCTGTAAAGATATCAAGTCCACATAACACGGGCAAGTACCCACCCAGGGCTTCCTGGTACCAAGGACCTAAAATTAGAATCAAAGTTTTTAACGTGTACACTTGGGTTTCTCTGAAATAAAGTACATATCCCTGGATGGCAAAGGGCGTGCTTCATGTCACACACTTATCCTCAACTTTCCCTTGTTTGAGAAAGCTGAGAATGAACACTCTGCCTACATGTTCCCAATTATCTTACGTTTTATCTAAAATTATTTTTTTTTTAAGTTTTCTTAATTGGGGACTCATTATTCCTCTCTTCTATGAGGTAAGAAATCTATCCTCATTGCCACTACCCTGATAGCTTTCTTCCTGTATGCAGAGATGAATCCTCATTCTAGAATTTCAGCTTCCTTGGCAGAAAGCTTTCTGCCTGCTCCTGCGGCACACGGTGGGCAGGTGAGCAGAGAAGACTGCCTGGCACACTGGCTCGGACCAGGGTAGAGACTTGAGGACTGGCCAACACAGGCTATGGAAAGGACAGAGGACTCAGGAATTTGCAAGGGTGGAAGGCAGGTAAAAGGGAGAGAGAGGTGAGTGGGATTGGGAAGCAATAGAAAATAAAAACAAACAACAAAAAACCCTAATTTTGATTTTATTATGTGTTGTTCAAGACGAAAACTTCTTGACCCAGTTTCCTCCATCATTACTCTCACTTGTGTCAACAGTCTCATTAATGCAGGAAACACACTACGGCTCCGTGAGTGTCCTTGGCGGGAAGTGGAGAGCTGTAATTTCAGCTCTGCTACTAACTAGTTTTGCATGAACATTGGCAGCAAGTTACTTAACCTCCCAAATTCTCAGTTTCACCATTGACAGAATAAGGACAATCAATACTAACATGACATTTGGAAGAGTAAATAAACCATATTGAGAAAGTGCCTCGCATAGGGCCAGGCACACAAGCAGGAGGCTGACACATGCCAGTTTTCTTGAGTGCTCAGTCCCTTCTAGGTTAGGATAAACTCCCTGTTTAGGTGAGCTGCTTTTCTAAGCATTATGATGGACCTAGAAGTGATGGTTTCCATAGCTAAACATCCAGAGGATTGGGTGATTGTGTTGGCACAAGGCTTTAACTGGGAGGCAGAGGCAGGAGTATCTCTGTGAGTTCAAGGCCAGCCTGGCCTACATAGTGAGACCAGGGCAGCTATAGTTTAAAAGCAAACAATAAAGATATAGGCTAGGAGGGCAACCTAGCATCTCCCGCATCCAGAGCAAAATGGGAAGCACAGGAAGATACCCGAAGAGGGTCCTGAGTGAGCAACTTCTCTTGGGGTGTTAGAGTTTACAAGAACTAGTTGATTATAAGATTTCTTTAGCTTAAACTGCATATAACTATGGCAAAAGCTTACTCTAGAAAACCCGCTCGGCTTTAATTAAGGCAGTAGAAGCTGTTTCGCTGGGGAAGCGGATTTTCCTGTGAGTCAGCCACCTCTTTCCCTGTATTTCTGTGTCACATTTTCTATGTCTTACTATCTTACTGGAATTATGCCTGTGGTAAATATTGGGGAAACAAACACAGGTAGATCAAGTGCCCAGGGAAACAGGTGGCAATTGAAGGCACATGGCTCATTTCCTCCAGAGTGCTAATTTTTTACTTAAAAACAATTCCTGACCAGTTATGTTTGAGCCAGCCCTAGCCTATTGAGAATGACGTTAAAAAAAAAAAATTAAACAATACATTATTTTGCTTCCATTCAGGGATGTGTCGGTTTTAGTCACTTCTCTAAATCCAGCATAGGAAAAGACAGGAGGCTGTGAGATGAAGGTAGAAGCATGCCTACGGATTAAGCACCTATACAAACTATAGGTTGCACTGTTTTGAATGCCAGAAAGCTACTTACTACCTCTTTGTATGACCCACTAGCACTTTTTAAAATTTTCTGGGTTAAAGTCATTCATAGATAAAATATCAAAGATCAAGAATCCTAGGTTATTAACCTGACCCCCAAGACGTCCTCTGCAAATGTAGAAATTCGACAAGCCTCAGAACAAAGAGGGTGCCCCTGGGATTGCAAACAGATGGTGGCTGAAACAGTGGATTAACTTCTTATGGCAATGGAGCCACTTTGGAACAAGGAATTTCTAAAGTTGAGTTCTTTCTGAAATAGCTTAGCAATGGTTTTAATTACCCATGGCTCCATATACAAGATCTAGAAGCGGTAACCATGGCTTATTCTTTATCAGACGATTAAAGATGAAGCATTCTGACCAATAATTCTATAAAGTTATAATTTAGCATGTAAAACACATGTGGGCGAGCAAAGAACTATAGCAAGTGTCTCAAGTGCGTGTGATCAAGACACCAAAGAAAAAGTCTCTAGAAAAATAGACCAATAATTAATTAATCTCTGTGCTAAACAAAAGTTCTCCCCAGAAAGGGGAGGTCCCACAGGGAGACTGAGTCTTCAGCACTGGCTTGCTGGAGAAAAGACCAGACGCCACTGCTTTTCTGTTTCAAATGGGAAAGTAGGAATTAGTGATATTCAGGATATAGGATATAAAATATGACCTGTTACAATACTGTTCTGACAACTTCACAGGCCTCTGACAATAACACTCACGTCTTTCTCACACTTTCAGTGGTTGCCTTGGTGCCACAGCAGTTGGCATCAGAACTGTGAGTGTTTTAACTCAAACCGAGTTTCTCTCTGATACACACAACAGCTACATACACAGTCCAGACTTGGATTCCCAAGGGCTGGGAGCCCTGATAACTTCCACAGCTCTAAATTTTTACCTGAAAGCCTACTGACAGAAGGCGAGCTCTGGAAGCTGGGAATGGCCTGCATAGACAGATGACTCTCCAGTCTACACCAGGCCCCCAGGACCAGAAAACTGAAGTTCCCCAAGACTGCCCATTAACTTTTGTAATCATTTAAAAGTTCGGCTTTAATTAACTCTACTGTGGTAGACATTTGGTTGGTGTAAATGTACACACACAAACTCAAACAGTACTCACACACACACAAACCCACCATCATGCTTTATGTTATCCCATTTCCCCGTCTGTTTAATAGGGTATAGATGGGTTTTTGGTATGACTGGCCAAATTGAATTCATGTGAAAAATATAAATTACATTGATGGCAGTGATTCTTATACCAACCACTGTGTAATTCTCAGAACAGAAGCACTGAATAGACATTTTAAGAGCCCATAATGAACTGCGCAGATTGAATTGTTTCATTAAATTTAAATTTGGCAGTGGGCACTTGTCTTACAAGGTAATACAAATAATTGCCAGGCATTTTAAAGATGCTTTACTGTGCTTCTGTGATGAAATCTAAGCAGGTTTAGACAGCATGGGGTTTAAAATGCTAAGCGATTCTTTCTTTAATAAAGATAGCATCTAATTAAGGCACATGTACAAGCAGATGCAGACAGATTTGAGAATGGGATCATGTGAGAGGATACTTGCCATTCCCTTCCAATGGCAGCTTACAAGCAATAGTCATTCCCAAAGTCCGGCACAGAAACCATTTGTTATTGTGACATGGGAATTTTTGTCAAGTGGAAGGACTCCTGGGTCGCACTTTCTAACTCCTGTGTCAAAATCCTCATTTAAAATAAGCATTTCAAATGATTCCATGCAAATTAAAGTTCCTGACCCAAGTTTTATTAAAACACACAGAGAAATACATAGATGCCCACTTTACTCAGCTGGAGATACATGGAGATGTGAATATCAGTCTCCAGGAGAAGCTGCCGTCTAACGGCCTGGGCTGAGAAGGGGGAGAGATGAACTGCACTGGCCGAAGAGGGGACATTACCTCACAGCAGGCACTGGCCCAGCAGCTGCTCCTAACTTGTGACAGACAGGATGAGGGTATCATACTCCCACTTCTACCTAGAATGCCCTGGGGATTTGTTCACACCCACTTGACCAGTTTCTAAAAAGAAAACAGCTTCAAACATTTAGAACCCAACACGAGGGTACCCAGAGTCTCATGTATAAAAGACCTCTAGGATATGGCCCCTGAACCTATCTGTCTGGTCACTAGAAGGCAGGTTCACCTCTGTCCTTGGTTGGCCAAATATCATTGTTGCTCACATAGTATCTGCATTGATGTGGGCTAAGAAGTTAGACAACAAAGTCTCACCCAAATTTACAGGAGTGCGAGCATGTACTGGGAGACTCTCCGTCATCGCTTAATAAGGACTTTTTAAATATCTGGTGTGGAAGTCTTACAGAGCAGAAAATGTAGGACTTTTAAGTAAAGAGAAAACTGCATGACTATCTCCTCTTAGGTCGTACAACTGGCATTTCTCCTTTGGAAAAGGATGGCTGATTTCAAGCATTAACATGGCTTAGTAGTACGGTCCATGCTGAGGGAAAGGAAGATACACACAGCGCTGGCCACCACAGAGCTGATGAAGCTCAGCACACAGACTGAGAAAGTCTTTTAAAACTTAGTGTAAGGAGACATGGATTCACATAATGGCTGGATCCACAGGCTTGTGGGTCAGCCAAAGCTCCTCGGAGGGAAGGACAGAGACTTGAAAGAACAGAGGTTCAGCTTCTCGGCAAAGGAGATGTCTGAAGCATTTTCTTGAGGAAAGAGCCTCGCAGAGTTGGAGGTGGTGCAGGACTGTTTCTGTTTGAGCTATTAGGAAATAAGGTCTCGGTGCCAAGTGGTAGGAAGTCACTGAAATTCTGAAGAAGGGGATATATAGTTTCAGAAGAATCTTCACAACTCAGACTTCAAGGCCCCAGCCTAGATTTGGTGCTGTGAGCAGGTCCCAAACCTAAAATTTTGAGGACACTACAAACACCCGACACACAGTTGTCTGGGCACTGCTGCAGAGTATTAGTCGCTTACAGGCCCAAGTCAGGCAGGTTCCACCTAAAGAGTGCTGAGGCTGGAAAGGATAACCATGCCACCTCCAGTGTTCATTTGTCCTCGCCGGTTAGATTAAGCCCTCAACTAGAAGCAATACCACCTACTCACTTGGGGACTACCTGACATCCAGGACAGGTAAATGTTCCCTTCCAAAGGTTGCTTACAAGCCATAGTCATGTCCAAAGTCCAACACAGAAACCATTTGCTCCTGTGACCTGGGAGTGTTTGTCAAACAGAAGGATGCCTGGGGGATACCTTCCATTTCTTGACTCAGTAACCCCATTTTAGGTAAGCACTGCAGCTGATTCCATACAGATCAAAGTTCCAAAGCCAAGTTGTATTAAAACACGCAGACAGACAGACAGACACACACACACACTAACAATCACATCGCTTGGGAACGATGTGGGAGCTGGGACGGGTAAAGGGGTTGTGGGATAGCACATGGCCCATGCACATCCCAGGCCTCTTCAGCACACACAGGCTTGATGCTCACTTGCCTCATCTGGAGGACTCAGAAGGAAGCTGGAGTGTAATCATTCCACTCCCCCGCTACTACCCAAGGCTGACCCTGAAATGTGTGGTTTACACACTTCCAAGAATATTCCCAACAGGCCTACGCCACGCCACCTGCTGAAAATGGTGTGACAAGCAAGCTGTCCCCGATGGCCTCTCCTGACTCGCTCCTGCACCCCATCCCTACCCAAAAGCTTCCTTCATCTACAAGTGTGCCACCTACAATCAGATCCACCTCATTGCTTGCCTCTGGGGTGCAAATTACCTAAAAAGTAGAGAGGGGCAGCTACATTTTAACAAATCAAAAACCGATATGCAGGAAATTTGCTAAACACGTGAGGTGAGCAGCGATCAAAGGAAGAAAAAGAGAGCAAGGACGTGTTGAAAATCACCTTATTTGAGCAATCTATTCCATGTAGCCCAGGAACATTGCACAAATTGTCAAACTGTGCTCTTACTCTTAGGAAACATGGGTTGGGTGCTTTTTTCCTTTAAAAAAAAATATTTTCCTAGGTTGAAAATTTCTAATCCCAAAATCTACACTGTGCCCAAGGCAGAAATTTCTTGAGTGTTTCATGGAGCATTTCAGGTTAGGAATGCTCAACTTGTAAAGCCTAGGCAAATACGTTTTTTAAAAATTCCGAATTTGAAACAGTCTGATCCCAAGTGTTTCGGATAAGGGATGTTCAACCAGGTCCATGAAACAAGAAGTTAAGAAGTGACCTGTGTCTCTTTCAGAAACAATTTGGTAGTTTAAAAATTACCAAGAAATAAGGCATAGATTCTCAGCCTGTGGGTCACGACCCCTTTGGGAGCCTCAGATGACCTTTTTCATGGGGATTGCATCAGATATTTAAATTACAATCCATACTGGTAGCAAAACTACAGTTAAAAAATGAAAATAATTTTATTGTTGGGAGGTTACCACAACATGGGGAACTGTATTAAGGAGTCGTAGCAGTAGGAAGATTGAGAACCACTGCAATAAAGACCTAGTACTTAATACTTACTGTCCAAAGAGCTTTTCAATTACTCTTTTCATTCTTTATCATCCTCATCTTCTTTATTAAAGAGATGAGTGAAAGATCAAAGATCATATGAAGAGTATGCAGAGAAGCCAAGACATAGGCTCAAGACTTTGCTCTACTTTCTCTCTCTCTTCCCACAAAGGAAAGAGCTCACAGCCAAGAGGACAGCTGAGTAGAGAGGCAAGCTCATCAGCTTTTTACCCAATATATTGATGTTCATCATTGGCCTTTGTCTTTTGAACTATAAGTAGGAAAGCACTAATCCAAAAAAAGGGTTTTAAATCATTGACTATTTATACTCAGGAAAGTAACATTTGAGAAATGTCTAGAAGAAACAAGAACTATTATTTTATGAACCCTGGTAGAGTACCAATAAGTACTTAAAACCAAGACTTTGGCAAAAGTTGATGCAGAATGGGACAAATGAGAAGATGCAATTAAAGCAAAAGGATTTTGAATAGTCTACAGCTCTTTTCTGACTAGTTTTATGATACAAATAAGAGTCATTTGTGGAAAGGGAGCCTCAATTGAGAAAATGCCCCCACCTTAGATTGGCCTGTGGGGCAAACCCATGTCATATCTTCTTGATTGATCAGTGATGTGGGAGGGACCAGCTCATTGTGCGTAGTGCTATCCTTGGGCTGGTGGTCCTGTGAGCTATAAGATAGCCTGCTCGTAAGCCATGAGGAGCAAGCCAGTAAGCATCTCTCCACCATGGCCTCTGCATTAGCTCCTGACTGCAGTTCCCAGCCCTGTGTGAGTTCCTGACCTGACATTGCTCAGTGAGGGACTGTGGCATGGAACTATAAACTTCTTTGCCCGAGTTGGCTTTGGTCTATGATGTTTTATCCAGCAATAGAAATGCCAATTAAGACAAAGTCTGAACTGTTAAGAACAAGGCTTCAGGGCTCTGAGAAGCCTGGAGTCCTGCCTTTACCACAAGAGTACACTCTGTCACCATTGACTCCCAAACAGCCCTAGCCTGAGGAAGACCACTATGGCCGTGAGAGTTAGGCATAAGTGGCCATTTCCCTCATAATCAAACGAGACACACCAAAACTATTATAATACACACACACACACACACACACACACACACACACACACACACACACACACACACATGAGTCCTTAAGAATTTTCTTAAAAAAGTGAAAACGTATCAGAAGTAGAATCTTTACTATATCCTCTAGAAACATCTTCCAGCCCAAGTCACACTCAGTTCAGGGTTGAGTTGTATATTATTTATTTATTTGGCAGGAAACCTCGCTATGTTGCTCAGCTTGATCTAGAACTCAGCGTTAGCCTCACCTGCAGCTTGGTGCATGTTGTCACAGCCACCTTCAGGTAAGGATTCAAGGACCTTAGGAAGATGGAAAGATTTGTTGACCTCTTGGTCAGAACTGACGAAAGGGTGCATCCAAGTATGGATCACGGAGGTGCTGTTTCACAGGAAACTAAGTGCTTTTCTGTTTTGTTTTTAAGGCAGGGTCTCGCGTGGGTCGGGCTGGCCTCACACTGTGTAGTTAGCCTCCTGATCTCCTGTCCCTGCCTCACAAGTGCTAGGATTCTGGGAGCACAACACCAACCGGGCTAAATCCAGGTGGATTTCCACCACAAGAAAGCACTGCCACAAAACATAAAGCATGCAGAATGACAATGCAGGTATCACATTTAGTTACCTGGTTTCGAGAGATGATGAGCTTTCGTGGGTGTCCATCCTTTTACTTCTGGGAAATGATGGACTAGATGAAGACAGCTCACCACTAAGGCGGTCTGGAAAGATGCGCTCTTTATTCAAGTTGACTTCAGAATACGGACAGTTGGCACCACTGATGGATTAAAAGAAGAGGAAAGTGCACTCCCATTAGATGGTCAATTATATCAGTTAAGACTGTATGGTAGTAAATGTTGAATTCCAAAGCTGAACCACATATGTTATATATGTATGTGTATAAATATATGGCTAAACATATAGCAACAAGATATGTCTCTCCAGTAATTTAGGGTTATTCCCATGGTGAGCATTTGTGCACTTGATTTTGAGAAGCAGTCTGCTGCAACCTTTGATCTGAGCGTCGGTCAGAGGATCCCTCCTGCCCTTGTTGTGGGTAAGCCCTGCACATATCTCTGAGAATAATCAGCCACAAGAAATAACCACACTGGGGACATTCATAGCTATTTAGTTTCCCCTATGATATTCAGTGACTTCCAATGTCCCCATGAAACACTACCACCCCTGGGACTGTAGTTAACAGCTGAGAACACACAAATGCTTTGAAGCTAATTCTAACCCTGATATGAAAAGGGGCCATGGGCTAGCCTTTTCTATCTACACTTAGAAGGTAAACTCTGAGGTTTCATGTAGTGATAACTCCTGTTACCTGGGCAGAGGAAACTGAGGTCACTAAGTGTTAACTTGGCAATAGTTAGAAGATGCCTTGCCTGGGCCTTCGTATTTCTGTGTAGAACATCTGGGCACTAGGTTTCCGATATACACCAAGCTTTCCCGTTGACTGCCTATCTTGTCCCCCTTTCTGAAAGGCTGTAAGATTGGAAATGATTTAGACATTGGATACATTATACTGGTGTCTTGTATGTTCTTTTGTTCAGTTTCTATTATAGTAGAAATATTAACAATCACCCAAGGGAACTTTTTAAACAATACATATATATTTTCAACTAAGAGAAGCTGAGATACACCCCTGGGGAAAGAATAATCTGAAATGCTCCCTGGTAACTCTAGAAGTGATGTAAAATTTACCGCGGCTATCTAGTAGGGAAAACCGCAAACTTAGTAAGTACATGCTGCTCATCATGGTACTTTAGGCCAAAGTGACAACACACAATCACACACTGACATGAATTTATATCATGTCAATCCAACAACACAAAAACCAGAACACAAGTGATAGAAGTCTTCATGGAACACATGTATTACATTAAAAACTATGCTGTGCTTGCACACACTGTTTTAATCCTCCCAACATTCTATAAAAAGGACATTTGATATGACACACTCAAGTTTAAAATGGTTAAGTAAGCCCAGTCTTCAATTCTCTCATTACCGGCAACAATTTACTAATTAAGTTTTTATTTTCTTGGCTATCTTTCTAGGTATTGGAAACATAATGTAAGAGTGAGGAGGTGAAAACTCTGGTTCAATGACTAATAGTCTAGGAGATAATTGGCAATCAATGTCTAATCACACAAATAACTCATGTAACTTCACAATGAAAAGAAAGAGCATGGCACAAGGGAGGACATGCAGGTGCTCTGAAAGGCTTCCCTAGGAGAAGAACAAACCCCTAAGTGTCAGAACAAAGTTGCCTGCATCTACTTCTCCACACCTAGGCAGAAGCAGTGCCTAGGCAGAAGGAGGGCCGGTGGGCCTAGCTTGGCTAGGTGAGAAATCAGGAAGCAGGAAACATAGGAAGAGGCCATTTCACACATGGCTCAGTAGAGCATAGGCAATACTTCAAAATTTTACCTTGGGTTCAGTTTGAAGCCTCTAGGAAATCTCTAAATATGTGAAGTGATAGGCATTGACTTGGGTGTGCGAGATGAAAATGCAAGAAGGGTTAACTGACAGCATCAGCTATCCCATGATGCCTTGCAGACTAAGAGACAGTCTGTGACACATAGGAATCCAGGACAGCTTGCTGGTTTGTGTTTAAAGAACATGAGGCAAAGAGACACCTGTTTTCTTTTTCTTTCTTTCTGAGATAAGAATGACTTAGTGAGAGGTAAATGTGGAGCAAACCAGTAATTATGGAAAGTTTATCATCAGACATTTAAGGAAAAATTTGGTTTGCCTGAGGTTACACAGCAATGAAATAGCTCAGCAAAATGACTCATTTGATAACAGGACGCTACTTCAGTCAGTCATGAAGAAAAAAAATCTTAGCATTTGCTATACAAAGACTGCACGGGCTCCTGCTTGGGATGCCTGAACTACTCAACAGTTTAGCGGTACAAATGAGCAAAGCTAGTTCTGCCTAACGTGAACAGAGGCTTTGAATGTGGTGACTGGTAGCTCAGTTGGAAGGCAGACAGCCAGGTGTGGGCAGGATGCAGGACCCAGAAAGACCTATCCCCTTAGAAACTGGCCGAATGGGGGGAGGTTGCTGGGGACAGCACTCATTCACCCCTCATCCTCGCCTGCCCAGTAATGTGGGGTCCCAGTGCATTCCTCCATTTTATGGAGACTACAAACATGAAGCCTGACCTGCCTGTGCTCCATTCTGAGACAGAAAGCCCGGAGGGCAGCACTAGGTGGCTGTTTAGTTCTTCAGCCGCCCTGTACCTGCCGAGGAAGCAAAGGCGCTGTGCTGCAGCATGGCTACCCTACGGCACAGCACTTTCCTTACTGCTGAGCTTCAGTTCAGGGAGGCTACACACATCCACTGAAGTCCTATTCAGATGTCTGAGGCCTACCCACAACTTACCATCTTCAATGAGTCTCCCTAGAACCATCAAAAATTACAGATCCCAAGCTCTTGAGTCTCTGCTCTAAGGGATTCCGTTCTCCGGGCCTCAGATCTCTGATGCTATTCTATACTCTCCCCATCTATTGTGTTTTACATTGAATTTACACAAGTCAATATTTTGGCAATTAAAAAAAAAATCCAAAGAAAAATGTATGATAAACAGTCTGGTGCTAGACCAGCAACAATGAACTCAGTTCAGTTCCATTCACGCTTAAGTCCCTGGCCTTAACAAGCAGAGAACTACACTGTGGGTCTTGACTTTGGAAGGCTTCAGGGTTGAAGGACACACCGCCAGCTTTGAGTGATGGAAAACCATGAAGGAATTTTGGATGGCCTACGTCCCTGGAGCAACTCCAGTTACAAAGCAGACAACTGTGGTCAAGCGCTATGGAAACAGCCCTTTGGTTTTGTGGTTGACTAAATGAAAAACTTGAGGATAGTTCAAAGACAGGCAAGTTGCTGGTCATGAGCCTTGCTGCTTACGTGCCTCTTTTTTATTTTGAAATAGGTGGTTCTTCCTCTTTCCACCGCTCAGCTGAAAGAGAAGCAATCCGGCCATCTGAGGAAATGCCCTAATAAGTGAGAAAAACTGCTCCAACAAGGGAGTTGTGTGGCGGTCAGCCTCAGACATACACCAAGCCTCTCTCTGTCCTCCAACCCCGCAGGACGCTCATTCTTACACCTGCACAGGGTGCAGCAGGATGCCAGCTGGCTCCTGAGGTGGGAGGTGATGACTGAAGGGGTTGTGACGAAACTCAGCAGAGCAGCACAGTGAGGACAAGAGGAGAAATGCTTCCAGTAGAGCCGGGGCACCTGGCAAAGCGCTTGGTTTCCTCCTTGCACAGCGAAGAGCATGCACGGTTTCTGAGGCTGGGTTTTCATTTCAAAATGAACATGCCAACAAAAGTGAGCATGCCTTACCCAGGTGAACGCTCTCCTTCCCTACCGTTCACCCTCACAACCTCGGAAGCAGTTCCAAGGGAGCGCTCATGTGACAGATACAAAAAAATTGAGGCTTTGGAGGAGAGCTGTAGAGTGCCAAAAAGTTCTTGGTGGAATCTGACCACAAACACTGGCTCTGTTCAATTGCTGCATAATATGGGTTAATATTAGCCTGAATTATGGAAGAATTCCCTTATTTCTAATCCGTGACATTGAACTGATTTGAAAGCACCGTCAAAGGATTGCGGCTGCCCGCCTCTGGCATTGTACACAGCTCTGTGTTGCAACTTTTCTCTGTGCTAGGCAGGGTTCCAAGTCTTTTACGCGAATTGGTCTTTTCATCATACCACCCCTATGAATGCCATCATCACTTCCGGTACAAATGAAGACACTGGCAGAGAGAGGTGAAATACTCCTTCAAGATCCCAGGGCTTTCCGGATGCCTTTCGAGGAAAGCAAAGCCTCAGATATAAAAGTTTTTCTTTCCCATACCTTGTCCCCAACAATATACCCCTTGGGAAATGAATTACAGCAGACCCCTAAGTACCCATGCTTTCAGAGACTTGAGATAACTACCGTATGTGTTAAAAGGAACAAGGCACGCACGATTTGCATCACTGGAGAATCAATCACTCGATGCTCTGTTTAATTCTCCTTCTGTTATGCCACTAAGTATTAAAAGAAGGTTTGTGTTTAGTGTGTGTGTGTCTGTGTGTGCTGGGACAGGCACATGTGAGTGAGCACAGGCGCCTGCAGCGGCCAGAGGCGGGAGCTCCCCCATGTGGGTGCAGCTCCAACTTAGTAACTTTTAAAACCGTGCGTGAACTTTGAAAACTCATCAGAGTTCATTAACACCTGTGGGAAGGGCAGATTCTCAGTGGCCTCATAATTACCCCTTCTAGTTTCTCACGCGCTAAGGTTTTGAGCAACTACATTTCAGTAGTGCTTGGTTCATTATGCTGTGTTTGCATTTCATCATGGGTGCTCGTTTTCTCTGAATCTCCTTCATTCTCTGTCCCTCTTTTTCCCCTCCAGTAATTGATCCAAAGTCATTCCAGGAAAGAGCAGTATAAATCCTGTGGGAACGTTTCCCAAAATGACTTCGTTACAGTGCAAATATTAGCAAATTATTGTACACCAGCTACTTGACAATTATTTGCTCCCAGAGACACTCAGGAGGCTGTTTTCCCAGTGGCATTTCTGGTTGAGCTTGTAAGTAAAAAGGGCTGCCTTGTCTACTGCTATCCACGGTCGTACTGAAAACCCTTTTAATTATAAATATCTGTACTTAAACAATTAGGCAATACATCTGGTTAAACATCACATAGTTACTCTCACACACAATGCTGACACACATTCAAGACAGGCTTTACCAAGTGACTGCTCTGCATAAAGGCCTCAGAGAAAGGCATAGGCATGAGGCCATTCTGGGCTAGACTGAGCTCTGTTTCTAGCAATGCACCATTCCACGCACTTTTTCAACCATCCAAACTTTTCCTCATCATCTAGAAGTGCTGCTCACTTCATAGACTTGCTGTCATACACATGAGGTCCTTAGAACAGTGGCCATGACTATTATTATTGTTATTAATTATTATTACCTTACAAAGGAGGTAAACCCACCAGACAGCACTGTGCATAGGCTCACTGGCATGTCCTTAGGTCTAAGTAGGAAAGTCTGTGGCAACAGAGCCTGTAGTGACAACCATGTCATGCCACCTGGCCACTTGTCATGATGGCCTTTCCCCTTAGGCTCCTCCAGCTGCTCCCACATTATCATTACCTTAGGTGGAGGCAATCTAACCTCCATCGTGTAAGGAAAAAGTCAGCAAAAACAAACAATGATATAAAACGTCATAGCGCATACCCAACAGGGCTCGATTCCCCCCAGAAATAGCCAACGCTGCCATGAGTCCTCCTCAGTCCCACCAAAGCTAGCTGACCCAGAGCAGTATTCAGCAACGTGGGGGAGCTGGGTGGATGGATGCCGAGCGCAAGCCAGTTAGCAGATGAGCATCCACAGAGACTAACTTATAGAACACTCCATGGAATTCAAAAATACTCTTTAGAGACTGGTGGAAATAAAACCCTCCTGTTTAATTTCTGAAAGACCAACTTTTATATATCAAAGATGTACTTTTAAAGTCAGTAAATTTATAGATTATCTACTTTTAGGTAACTTGAGCTCTCTTCACTCCCCATGGGTCTTTCCCATTCTCTTACCCCCGAGTAAGCCCAGTGAGTGAAACCACAAGAGAATGCTGCTGTGCAACTCATACTTCCGCTTTCTCCTAGAGAGCCAGAATTAAGCAAGCTGGCTACTGAACACCTCTAGAGACAAGAACACCACACCACACATCCAACTGTCACCGATCATATTCCAGTATTAAAGAATGGCTTCTAGCATTTCTTAGATCAAACATAATCCTTAGGGATAGTAACAAGCAAATGCTAGCCAAACTACAGTGTTTTGCTTATGTGCTTGTAAAACTATCCACAGTAAAAGGGCAACTTTCTTTGTTATCTATGTAAAGATGCATGTTTTGATTTATTGAGTTTCTCAGTAAATTAATCCAAAGAGAATTTTCTCATTATGTTTTCCTAAGCAGAGCATTCTCAGCAAGGACAGAAATAATTGCCAGTGAAATGAACCTCTCAGAGAATATGTATAATGCAGTGAGCTAGTCCACAAGTGTACTGATGAGATGGAAAACAGGCTGGGCTTGCTAAGGATTAATGTCCTGCCAAGGAGGCAGCGTTGAGCATTGTAAATTATACAGACTGTTCGAGGGGTGTAGAAAACCTGTGCAAGGCTGCTATGGGTGAACTGCAGAGCATAGACCCTGCCATTAGTTCTCCCAGTTTTATTCTCCTGTCCCCAGACTCAGGCCACCATCTCTGCACAAGAAAAAGGCCCCAGTAGCTATGCCCTGCATGGTCAAGAAAACCAATACAGCTGTTTGGTCAAGACTTGTCTTTTCAGTTATAAACTATATTCTGCCAGTCCTTCAACAAAATGAAGCATGGTTCCAATTACTCTGAAAGTTCCCTCACCACATTTCTGCTTAAGCCACTCTGTGAATCTTCCCATAATTTACATCTTCTAGTCACAAGCACAGTAGTACACGTCATACTCAATCCATCAAGAGATTCCCCAAAAGACAACCTCTAAACTGTGGGAGCAGCTGGGCTGGAGGAGCCTAAGGGGAAAGGCTATCATGACAAGCAGCCCAGTGATGTGACGTGGCTGTCACTACAGGCTTTGCTGCCCAGACCTTCCTGCTAGGACCTAAGGACATGACAAAGGGACATGCCATAGGCACAGTGCTCTATGGTGGGTTTCCTTCCAGAGTCAAAACCAAGTTTTGAATAGCCAACTGTATCCCAACAACACATCAGTATTTACCCCATTTAAAAGTTTCTTGTTCTTTTCTTTCATAATTTGAAAATATTGCCTTCAGTCTAATGAAGATCACCAGACTGTACAGTAGCAATGTGGAGGAACCAAAGATCCTCATTTTAATTGCGATTTTGTATCTTATACTTAAAATGATGCAGTGTGGGTCGAGAACCTGAGAGTTGGACCAATTCATGGAGCAATGCTGTGAGGGGTCAAGATTAGAGCCTTCAGCTCCCCTCACCAGCAGCTAGGGAAGGCAAGTTATTATGCCTATGGAATACTATATGGTCCCTATCCTGTCCTCACCACGGCTTGTAAGGAAAGAACAGTTCCTATACCAGATTGCTGTTCTGAAAGCTGGCTGATCCACTATACAACAGAACAACCTCTAACATAAAACCAGTGAATGTTCAATTAAATGTTATGCCTTCTGCCTAGAAGAAACTGGTCTTCAAAAGAAACCACTGACAAAAGGCTTTCTGAACTTAGCATGCGAGTTCCGCAGTCTCATGAGTTCCGTCTTGCACTCTGATCATGTCCATGATCTGCTGGATCATCTGAAAGGTGTTCCAGCTGCCTTCTGAGAATGGCTTCTCAGATGCAGAGTCTCCAGTGGAGGCTGAACTGATGCTCCATCTTTGCTTTGCAGCCATACAAGGGGACAAAGGCTTTAAACCTGTCTATCTGCATATGGGATCACTACAGTCTCTGTATGCTTTTATTCTAGAATGTAGTGAACCTCAAGAAAAAGAAAAGATTAGCAGTGCTTGTCGATGCAGATACAGGGAGACTTTACCGCACCAGGTGAAAACAACACACCAGTTGTGCGATTCTTAACTCTTGGAGGAATGAATGTTTAAATGCTATAGGGAAGGTACACAGGTGCCAGGGCATGCTTGTGGAGGTCTGGGGACCACTTCCCGGAGTTGCTTCTCTCTTACCATATGGATTCCATATGGATTTCGGATGGAACTCAGGTTGTCAGGCCTACTGGCTCTTACCCACTGAGTTGCTTCACTGGCCTATAGTTTCAAACTTTTGAAGAACCATACTTATAACCCTATGCAAACTAGATAAAGAAGAGATAATTTTCTCAATAACTAATCTAATTAGCATATTCCTTCACTTACACTGATAACATCTTCTTTTAACTTTTATTAATTAAAATCATGTATAATTTTGCTTTTTTTGTTTTTTTTTAAAGATTTTATTCATTATTTTTACAACATTCTGCCTGCATACCAGATCTTACTGTAAATGGTTATGAGCCACCATGTGGTCGCTGGGAATTGAACTCAGGACCTTTGGAAGAACAGAGAGTGTTCTTAACCTCTGAGCCATCTCTCCAGCCCCACTGATAATATCTTAATAGGTACTCAAATGGGTGATGCTTTTGTCCCTTAAAATATGCCTAAATCATGAGAATTTGTCAGTATTTCAGCCATATTTTTAAATATCTATGAAGATCTCCAAATCACCTGAATGCCAAGTTTTAATTATACTTTTGGTTTCTTTTTAAGTTACTTACAAGTAAGAAAATAATACTGGGGGGAAAATTACTTTTCTGATCATTTAACCCTTACATGAGATTGTATGGTTTTCTAATGCTCATTGCTAATCTCCAGTGTCTCATCTTCTTATTCAAACTGTAAAAACACCCCACCACATCATATTCTGCTAAATAATTTCAACAGGGTCTGCCCTAATCTCCTTATTAATGCTAAACTCCAAATAACTATTTTAGAAGCCATGGATCTAGAAAACTAACCAAGCTGCAAAAAACAAAAACAAAAAACCCAAATAACTAAAGTAAATCTGTTTTAAACAGTGAATTCATGTTCTCCCAAGAAGACTTAAGTTTAGATATATCCTTCATTTTTACACAGTCTCCATGGTAACCTGATTTCTTATGGCTCTGAATTTAAAATCAGTTCACATCTGTTTCCTATAGAAGGAAATCGTCTGCATTCAGAGACAGGCACTCCCATGCGACCATGCACAAAAGTCCTCATGGCAAATACATACCTCTGAGTGCCCAGGTACCTCGATTTCTTAAAATGGCCAATACCCTTGCAGCCTAGAGTTGGACATCCCCCAGTTTCTGATGGCTCCATTAATTCTGCAGGGCCTACAACCAAAGTAATAAAAAGAAAAGGTGAAAAAGAAAAATACAGCAGAAGTTGAGCGGAAAGCCAAAAATGTCAATGTCTAGGATGAGAATAGAGGGAAAACAAAACAAAAAAATCCATTTCTGAAACAATGTATACATATAGAAAAACAAAGAGTTCTGGGAAAAATGTACAATGTTTTAGCAGGGCCCAGTGGTGCACACCTGTAATCCATTTCTGAAACAATGTATACATAAAGAAAACAAGTTAAAAATGTTTTAGCAGGTGCATGCCTGTTATCCTAGCACTCAGGGAGACAGAGGCAGGCAGATCTCTGTGAGTTCCAGACTAGCCTGGTCTACAGCTAGCCCAGACAGCCAAGTCTACACAGAGAAACCTGTCTCAAATAACAACAACAGAAAGTTTTAGATTTCCCCACATGGTTCATTCTGTCACAGAATTTTTTCTTCTTTAACACGGAAACGGTAAATTTTGATTTTACCTTCCTTTAAGATGTCAGACAACAGAGATATTTAAATTTGACTTGCTAGGAACATTTGAAGATCTATTATCAAAATAACAAACTGCATAAGAATATCCTATGTAAAAACTGCAAACGCTAGATTACAGAATATGGAATATGGAATACAAGCACCAGGTTGGAACCGCCTGAGCCAACCAAGTGCCCCAGGCTGGGATGCACAGCAACTGTTACCAGCAGCAGCTGGTCTACACTGCACACTCTCCCTCTTCCGCATCCCCCAGTGAGATGAATGCCCTCCTAGATGTGGCTCCATCTATGTGATGCACAACTATATCAAGTTCAGGATTTTCATTTTGCTTCATAGAAGGTTCAGCACAAATGTGCATCTGAAATAGTTTCCTCTGGATTTGAACTTGTCTTTCATGTTTTACAATATTAATATTCTTCATGACTGTGTTATCTCTACATGCTATGTGCCATCGTTTATTTGACTAATACCTGCTTCCAACTTTGTTTTGCACATTCTGCAGCTCGTATAAATAAAGCTACTCACTGTATAGGGAAAAAAAAAACATTAATTATTTTTAAAAAAGACACCCTGGCTCTAGTATACTGTATTTTCCATACTTTTTCATACAAGGTATACATTCTTTAAAATTGAGACCATGGTATGTTCTTCCCAAACCCATGTACTTTTTTTTTTTTAAATTGAACTATAGATTCACATGTAATATAAGTCATGTGGCCTCTTTTATACTTTTCCCAGTTTCTGCCAGTGACAACATTTTCAAAGCTACAGCATAAGGTCACTATTAGAATGCAAAATTTGATTCTGAAATTTTAATAGTCTGACAAATTATCCTCTAGAGATTAGTACTAATTTTAAAAAGTTATGTTTGCTTCCAAATAAAACTCAAACAGCATACTTTACTTCTTTGGGCAGTAGGATTTTCTTTTTCTTTTTTCTTTTTTTTTTTTACTTTTGTCATTTGTGTGTGGGCATGTGCCCATGCCGGTGGCAATTAAGAGATATATACAGAAAAATTAAAAAAAAAAAAAGCAGAAAGAGGAGACAGAAACGAGAACACCGGTTACTTAAGTGTATCTTACTGAGGGGTGCCTGAAGCGGGTGCCCGGTTTTGGAACACCAGCCCACGGGGTGAATGTCTGGAGAGTCTGCATCGATCCAGTAATCATAGCAACTGCTCCAGCCATCAAAGTGAACCTAGATAACAGAAGAGCATGGAGTCACAGGAAATCCTACTGCAGAGCTTCAATCCACACACGAGCCTTTTGTACTTCTCACTTACACAGTGTATTTAATGTCCAATAAATCACTCCAATTATTTAAAATACTTCACCCACAACCTGAGATAAAAGATGCTTTTGAAACTACCAACAAATTATCGAGAGACCAGTAACTGCCTTCCCAAAGATGCGTCTGAGGCAACAGCTCTACACGTTTATTATACATATCCTTAAACACAGTCAGCAAATGCAGAATAGGGACCATGCCTGACATGTTCAGACGAGCAAACGAGACACATTGCTGAGGTGGGAAGAGCAGAAAAGAAGGCCCTTGTGGTAAATACAAAGTAAGTTTTTTTTTTCTTTAAAGATTTATTTATTTATTATGTATATAGTGTCCCACCTGCGTGTGAGCCTGCATGCTAGAAGAGGGCACTAGATCTAGATGGTTGTGAGCCACCATGTGGTTTCTGGGAATTGAACTCGGGATTTTTGGAAGAATAGTCAGTGCTCTTAACCTCTGAGCCATCTCTCAAGCCCAAGATTTTTTTTTTTTTAAGTACATTGCCCTCCTAGGAACACATCCCTGAACCATACCATTAAAAATAGTCTTTCTTGTATATAAAAATTTATTTCTATTTTATGTGTACGGGTGCTTTGTCTGCATGTATGTCTGTACCATATATGTGCCTGGTGCCCACAGAATCCAGACAATTGGGAGCCTCCATGTGAGGGTTGGGGGTTAAACCAGTGTCTGGAAGAACACCTAGTGTTCCGAGCCATCTCTCCAGCCCCCAAAGAGCCTTTCTTATACATAACCACAGCATCTCTCAAGACACATCCTAAAGCGGTCACAGTTGACACTGTTACCAGCCACCAAAGGAAAGAGCAGTGGTCTTTTAGTGAAAGTTACTAGTTATCAGCTACCTGTCTTTAGGTGTATATACATTGCACACATACATATATACATACATTTATGTAATATATGTGTGAACACACACACACACACATTACCTTTTACAATGAAATGGTATTCTGAAGTATTTCATGTATTTCACTTCTAGATTGTTTGCCAATTTGACTCTTAAAAAGTGTATGAATCTTTCAACATTTACAAGACAATATTCTAGAAGAATGCATGAGTAAACACAAAATAGTCATACAAAAGATCAAACTAAGCCCATAAAAGACAACACTAACCGATTTAATTACGCAAAAATGTCAAGTTTCAGATGGTAACACTCTCCATAAACAAGAGGAAAGATCCCCACAACACACCTTACTAGACAAATGGCAAAGCCCTTTCTTCCTTATTAAACACCACCTATCAGTAAGAAAATGAGAAAACTGTAACAGAAAGACAGCAAATAAATAGCTTCCTACCCAAGTTCATGCAGTTAACACTATTTAAACTCAGGGGGGTCACAGACCATAAAAGACATGGAAACAGAAGGAGGGCTGCTTGGGAAGAAGAGAGATGAGGAAGGTCGCTTGAGGGTTAAAATGACTAAAATTAATTATACACATGAACGAGACTGTCAAAGACATCAAGCTAAATCCCAAAAAGGAGTAACAGAGCATGAGGTAAATATAGCATGAAGAATTAAACAACAAAAGACAAATAAGAGAATATCTATGATGCTACCCCATTACAGATTTAGTCGTACATGCAGTGATTTGAATGCTTGGTCCCTCCTTTGTGAGAAACTGTTTGGGGATGAATTAGGAGGTTTGGCCTCGTTTGAAAAGGTATGTTACTGGAAGTGAGCGTTGAGGTTTCAAAAACCTAAGGCAGGCCACTCCTCCCCACCGCCTCTCTGTATCTCTCTCTCCCTCTATGCCACCGACTTGATAAGATACAGCCTCTGAGCTACTGCTCCAGGACCATGCTTGCTGCTGCCATACTTCTCCATGTCAGCCATCCTCTGACTACGATTAAAACAAGTACCTTTTTGTGAATCTGAAAGGCAACTCAGAAAAACATGTTTTAGATATGTATGTTTACTTCTATCTTCTGATATAAAATCATATTACAAGCCAGGTGGTATTGGCACATGCCTTTAATCCCAGCACTTAGGAGGCAGATCCAGGTGGATCTCTATGAGTTTAAGGCCAGCCAGGTCTACAGAGCAAGTTCTAGGGCAGCCAGAGCTATACAGAGAAACCCTGTCTTGGAAAAAACCAACCAACCAACAACAACAACCACAAAGCAAGTGAAGAAAGGAGTGGGTGAAACAGGTTCTAAAAGAAGAGCCAGGATCGGATAATGGACTCAGACTGGAAGCTGTAAGTGGGTGACAAGGTTGCCTTCTTCCTTAAGGTAGTCTGGAGACATGGAGGCCAGACCCCTTGGTCCTTTCACATAAGTACCAGGTTGGGGCCCTTGAAGGAGCACCATGTTGCTTTCCAGGAAACAGAGAACAGGAAACACACTGAACTCTAGGATATGGCTTCCTAGGTTCTGCCTGCCCCAGAGGAAGGAGCTGGATGCTGGCAAGGGAGGTTTCTCCTGGTGGGAAGGCTGGTGTGTTGCTTTGAACAGTATGCCCTCCCCACCCCTGTAGGTTCATGTGTATGAACACTTGGCCTCAGGGAGTGGCACCATTAAGAGGTGTGGCCTTGTTAGAGTAGTTGTGGCCTTGTTGGAGGAAGCATGTCACTGTGGGGGTGGGTTTTCAGGTTTCAGAAGCTCAAGCCAGGCCCGGTGTAATTTTCTCTTCCTGCTGCCTGCAGATCTGGATGTAGAATTCTCAGCTACCACTCCAGCACCATGTCTGCCTGCAAGCCACCATGCTTCCCATAATGATGACAATGGACTAAACCTCTCAACTGTAAGCTAGCCTAGTTAAATGTTTTCCTTCAAAAGAGCTGCCACAGTCATAGAGTCTCTTCACAGCAATAAAAGCCAGACTAAGGCAGATGGTATCTTGATTTCCTATGCTTCAGTAAAACCTACCAGTCATGCAACAGTCCCTCCTTACCCGAGATTTCAGCTTCTATAGCAGTGGTTCTCAACCGTCCTAATGCTGTGACCCTGTAATATACTTTCTCATGTTGTAGCGCCCTCCAACTGTAAAACTGTGTTGTTGCTACTTCATAATTGCAATTTTTGCTACTGTTATGAATTGTAATGTAAATATCTGATATGCAGGATCCCAACCCACAGGTTGGGTAACACTGTTCTATAGTTTCGGTTTCCTGAGGTCAACTACGGTATAAAAATGCCAAAGGCAGTATTCCATACTGTGATAAAGAGACCAGTTTCCTACAATATTTTATAGTATATTGCTATACTTGTCTGATTATTGTTGCTGTTACTCTCTTTCTAGATCTAGTGTATAAACTATAGTTTGTTACAATATGTATCTATGTATTGGTAAAACTATAGCGCATATGGGATGTTATGTGCAGTTGCAGGCATCCACTAAGGATCTTAGAAGATATCCCCTGGAGACAAAGGATACAAAAGAATACAACTATAAGACCATGCATAAAAATACCTCATGCATGGTGCACTTTTCTTAATGTTAACAGACACACAGGATCACCTGACAGGTGAGAACCATGAAAAGAGGCCATGCTAACATATGGAGAACTGCAGGCTGGAACAGTGTCTCAGAGGTTAAGGCCTGAAACTCATGTCTCTTTGCTTCTGATCCTCAGCTGCTAGAATTACAGGTACTTTCACACTCTGGCTGGACTGACTGGATCTTAAACATATTGAATCAAACATTAAAGTTTCTATTGTATAGCAATAACAATTTGTATAACTTTTCATGTTTTATTATCTTATAAATGTTATTTTGAGTTTTATTATCCTATTAATTATCTCATTAGAAATAGCTAATGAGGGCTGGAGAGATGGCTCAGTGATTAAGAGCGTTTTAGCTGCTCATCCAGAGGATCCAGGGTTCAATTCTGAGCACCCACATGGCAGCTCACACCTGTCTGTAACACCAGTTCCAGGAAATCTGACACCCTTACACAGACATATGTGCAGGCAAATCACGAATGCACATAACGTAAAAGCAAATTATATATATTTGATAAAAAATAGCTAACGATCTGACTTACTACTTTGGAAAATGAGCACACAGTTATGATTCTGGCAGCATGGAACTAAGTTCTTTCCTTGCTAGCCATGATGAATCAAGTGTTTCATCTGATCTGCCTGTGTCCTAGCCTCATCAATACCATGATGATGACACACAGGCCATGTCACAGCCACTACAAATGTCCCACCAAGCACAGCACAAAAGGCCATGGGCTCATGATGATTTGCTGTTCCTCACAGAAAAGTTGACTAATCCTAGGAAGACAATAGCATAGGTACTATATTCTGGCTAAAGAAAGAAATGAATGGTGAAGCCAGGAACCTAGGAGCCCTTTGGGTGTTGCAGCAGAACCACTATACACTGACATAACACACATGGGTAGAACGAGCCAAATCATTTAGACGTGGACTTGATTTAGGAGAGGTATGTGATGTCTATTAATCCAATTCTGGTAAAAACCTGATTTTATTTATAAAGCTATTTATCTTTACACTTTATAAACTACGTTTAATGGCGTCATCGAAATAATTTGAATCTCTTAAAAAGTGTGTACTACTGGAACATGATGCATTTGTCTTCTTTTCTTCTGTTTTGTTTTGCTTTTTTGTTTTTCAAGACAGGGTTTCTCTTTGTAGCCCTGGTCTGAAACTCCGTAGACCAGGCTGGCCTTAAACTCACAGAGTGCTGGGACTAAAAGGCATGCACCACTTCCATCTGGCTTCCTGTTCTTCTGATGAGACTGTCACCTTAATATGTTGTGTCTACTTTCTCCAATACACATTCAAAATATTAAGCTACCAATCATAATTAAAGAGGAAATATCTTGGGATGATTAAGGGACGGATTTGGATGAATGCAAACATACACAGAGGCAAAGCCACTTTGCATATTCCTGTGGATTTTAGTCATTTTTAAGGTCACGGTCTAGCAAAGTTTTCACTTAATATGTAGAGTAACAAAGGTAACCAAACCAGGACTTACTTTTATCCGGTGATCATCTGTATCTGCTACTGTTGCTACTCTGATAAACAGGGGGTTTCTTTTGTCTACAGCTTCAAGCTTCATTTTTTTCTGGAATCCGTGTGGAGGTTTCTGCCGTACGAGGAAGATTCATACAGTGAGGGAGCAGGCTGATGAACAACCATCAGCAGCAGCTGAATTGTGCAGGTCACCCAAATTCTCATTTGCACTGAGTGGCTGTTCATTCAGGACACGCAGCTCAATACACATGCAAAAGGACAGCCTGCTGCCTAGCTGAAGAGCAGACAGAAGGCAGAGCAAAGGTACCATAGCTACGTGATTGACCAAAGAGAGGACTAGACATTTTCCTTATTGGTTGAGGTGCTATGATAAAAGTCAACAGGCATGAAATTGATTTAAAAAAAAAAAAAGGATGGAAAAACCAAATGGCTGAGGGGAAACATCTAGAAGTGATAATATAGATGTGGGGAAGATAATTTAAAGCAGATCAGCACTCCAACTGAACAAGATGGAACAGCTCTTCTAGGAAAGAAGACCTAACACCCAGAGGAAACCACAGGCCTAGGAAGACCAGGTGACTTCTCCACGTGGTGCTGATAAATTGTATACGCTAACACAAAGAACAGAACAATCGCTGCAAGGATTCTTGACGACTAGGCTGGAGAAATCCTTGCTGTACCTCCCACAGAACACCAGACATGTAGGCTGTCCCTGTGGCCACTGTACCCTGCATGTTGGAAGGGGAGAAAAGAGGCAGCAAATCCCACAGCCGCAGTCTTAACTCCGCTTAAAGCCTGAGTTTCTGTCAGTTGGACTCATGAAAATTCTTTCCCAAAGTTTCTTCCCACTTATTATGATTTTTCTCTTTAAAAATTCATGGTATTCTTTCTACCTGTATTTTAAACTGTTCTTACTAATTAAGTCTACCATTTAAAACTCTAGCAATTCCTGTGTGAAGGTATCAGCTGAAGAATAAGACTGTCTGCAGAAGAAAAAGCCATATTTAAAAAATACTATTTTCTTCTTGAAACAGGATGTTTGTTCATGGCCTGGCCGGGGGGTGGCCTGGAATTGTGCTTGTCACTCAGCTCTCAGGTGCCAACGACTACAAACATGTGTCCAATGTCCGACTCTTACAAAACCCAAAGCTCTCTTGCACCTCACCCCCCAGGCTGCCTCCCTGACACATGGGCACTCACATAAAAGAAATCACAGTAACAATTTTGAGCCTCAAAACTGAAAAGCTCTGAAAGCATCTCCTCATTGCTAAGCCAGCTGACCAGCTTCACACAAGTTGGCTGATAAATGGCATCATCAACGCACATTAATCACACAGGGCAAAGCAATTTCTCTCACCACTTTGAAAGCTCTGGCAGGAGCAGGTAAAGAATTGGTTTCTTCTAAATATTTATCCCAGGAAAAGTGTTTCACATGTGAATAGCCTAAGAAATAAAGAGAAACATGAAATCCGATGAGGGTGTAATGAAAATGAGAACAACAAAGTGTCCTACAAAACTCATGATATATCAGCAGTCTAATCCAGGAAAGAATGTTCAGATCCACAGAAAAATTTGAAGCTATTCACTCCTCTGGAGCTATTGATCAAAATGATTACTTCCTTTCTGATCATTTGTTCTGACTTTATTACTTTTTAGATGAGATTGTATACAGTATTAAAATCGTAAAATAACACATAACACAAAGGCTTTACAAGTATTGTTGACGAAATATTTCAGAAAACTCCTCCCTTTGTTGGGCTGAATAAAGAGACATTCTCAAATCACAGCACATTCTTAAAAAAACGTGTGAAAATAACTCTCTCAGCACCCTCCCTGCTGCCCTGTTTTCTCTAGAGTCCCAACTTGTATTAGGCAGGCATAATGCTGGCCTCGAAGGTACAAAATTTGCTACCTCAAGGGAACTTACCAAATCTATGAATATATTAGTTATAATGGAAGTCAGGTTTCCAGCTGAGTCACAGGTATAGACATGAACAAAAGAAAACTAAAATGTAGCCAATAGTTTGAGATTTGAATCAGGGCCAATAGTTATCAGTGAAAGTTTTTTGTTTGTTTGTTTTTGTTTTGCTTTTAACATATACTAGTCCTGAAAGAGGAAAGAATATAAAACTCTGCTTATGCTTAGAGATGCCTGATGCAAGTATTACCTTGCTAGCAGTAAGCAAATAGCAACCAGAGAATTGTTTCTCAATCGCACTTTCCACTTTAAAAACAAAAACAAAAAATCCTTGGAAAGAATGGCTATAGGGCTGGTTCAAGACAAGTGAGTATATGTTAGTCCTAGCTGCTCCGGAAAGCAGTGTTCAAAACTGAGACAACCTTGTGAAAAAGAGGTAGAAGCCAGTTTAACAGGCTTTTTGGTCCATCTTGAAAACACCTACAGGAATGTCTCTCGGATAGTTAGTAAGCCACAGTTCTACAATGATATAAACAAATTAACTGGATGAATAACTGGGAAATGCAAAAGCTAATCTTTGCAGAAGAGTATCAATTAATTATATACAAAAATAGGCAGAATAAGAAAAATTATTATTGTTCATTAACATTTGTCAACTTGTAATAGTAATTAGTTCCAAACAGAAATATTAGCAGATGGTATAACTACTGAAAGATAGATGAGATAGGAGGTAATTACAAAATCTCAAATAGCTCTAGAAAAAAAAAAGTATTGGTATAAAAGACTGGCAAATATCTCCTTGATCAACTAATGCAAAAAGACTGAAATGGTGTGCTCTTGAGAAGATTACAATAAAAAACACTGTGATATTTCTCAGGAACAAAAAAAGTGTTCAACGTGGCGATGGGCATGAGGGTGCTTTCATTTAGTCCTATGACTCAAGAGGGGGAGGCAGGCGGATCCCTGTAACTTTGAGACCAGCCTTGTCTCCAAGCCAACGGGGCTACCTGGTAAGACTGTCTCAAAAAAACAAAATAAAACAAAAGCAAAAAAATGTACAACTTGGGTCTAGTCACAAGGAAATGTCAGTCATACTCTAGTGCTCTGTACAAAATGATTTGTCCGTCATTCTCACTAAGGCTAAGGCTGCAGTTGTCACAGAGAGTCTAACAGGACTAGGAGTCTGTGGCTGAGCAGCAGTGCAGGGTTCTTTTGCATAAGTGAGAGTGTGGGGACAGCTGCAAAATGACAGCTGTCAAAGCTGAATGAGTCTCTGGCTCAAGCTGAAGTATAGATAAGTTAGAAAGTGCTCTTGAAAAGTTCTCCATCAGAGGCTGTTTCAAAATAATTAAAAAAGGACTACACAAGCGCACACACACACACACACACACACACACACACACACACACACCACACATTCTACAGCACTCCTAAAGAACTTACCATGTACATTTAACTTATCAGAACATTTTATAAAATGACACTATATACAGAAAAAGCTAAGAAACTTTTAAACTGTGAAGAGTGAAAATTTGTGGCTGTCTCTATTTCATTTTGAACTTAAAATCAACCATACATTAAGACATTGTTTAGAAAACTCAAAATAAAAGTAGGTGTATGGCAATTAATACACATATATATTTACCAAAATAATTTTTATATCTTATCAAATCGTAACAGAATAAAACTAAAAATCAACAGCGAGAGAAATCCTGTGATTTCTGCATACATTTGATACTGAACAATATATTCTTGAATGAACAATGGGGTCATTGAGAAACCAGGGAAGAAAATTTCAAAACTTCCGAAAATAAAGAGAATGAAACACAGCTAACTAAAACTGTTAGGACAGAGCTAAAGCAGTTTTAAGAGGAAAACTTATAAAATGTGAAAACTTCTATTAAAAAAAAAATTCAGAGGGCTGGAAAAATGTACGATTCAGCAGTTAGAGCACAGGCTGTCGGTCTAGCAACTACATGGTTGCTCACAACCATCTGTAATGGGATCTGGATGCCCCCTTCTGGCATGCAGGCATACATGTAGATATAGCACTCATACAGAAAATAAATAAATAAATAAATAAATCTTTAAAAAAAAAAATCAGAAAGATTCCAAACAAATTGCCTGATAGACCATACGATCTGGGAAAGAGAAAAGCAATCCAAACCCCAACATGGTAAATAACAAGATATAATGAAGATCCTGGCAGAAATTAATGAAATAGAAACTGAGGAACAATATATTCAATCACTTGAGCAAAGAGTTGGTTCTTTAATCAGAAGAGAATGGAGACCCACAAAAATAAAAGTGATGAAAACAATGAGGCACGAACAAACTATACATAAACCCTGAGCATTATTAGGGAACACATATTCAAATCAATCAACCAACAAAAACCCACAAGAGAACGCTAGAAAAAAAAATTCAAGATCTGTATAAGTTACCCAAATGAAGGGAAGCTATTCATTCATAACCTGATCCAACACACAACAAGCTACAGCTGAACCAGTAATGCAAAGTCTCGCAACAAAGACGTGCCAGAGGACACATGAACTGCTAGTTTCTTCCAAATCTTTAAAGAAGAGCTAACCCTGATTGTTTTCAAACTGTTACATCCTGGAAGGACAAGGCCACTACCAAACTCACTCTGTGAAGTCAACAGATTCTGACACTCAAATGTGGTAAAAACACACGCAAAAGGAAACCATAAACCAATTTTCCTGGTGAAGAGAAACTTAGAAGTTCTCAAAATGTAAAAGAAGGAAACTAGGTCCTTATCTTTTATCCTGCATAAAAATTAACGGGCATAGAGAAAGCCTTTAAAAACCTTAATGTCAAGATGAGCAACATGGATAAAACAAATACCAAGCGACAGTGGTGTATAAGTCAGTGCTGTTTAAAACATACCATGATATTTAAACATTTTTACAGGCAATTCTGCACGTTTAAAAGCTTGTAAAAAAAATTGTTCTTTTCTTCCATGCCATTATTAAAGCCCCAAAAGAAATCTTAAGTTAAAAACACAATGGTCTTTTTGCAAAGTTTGTCAAAGAAGATGCAATCTAAAATTGTGGTACGAACTATGCCAACGCTTACTACAGCTGAGGCTCTACCAGGGGGTAGCGAGTTAGCGCCGGCAGCCAGCTCCGCTTTGTAGAACACTCACATTACCTACTAAACTATCCCCACAGCCTCTTCTGAACTGCAGCTGAGCGACTGTGACAGGGACTCTAGGGCACAGCAACCTTTACAGAATTGTCTTTGCAGAACAACATGCCAACTCTTCAGGCATATGAAAAACATCACGTAGACAAATTACAAATGCGAACCTGGTGGAGTCATCAGCGTTCTCCTATGCTCTTTACACCAACCAACTGGATGAATGTGTGGGCTGGACGATTCACACCTGCAGGTTATAGAAATTCAAAACACTGTGGTTACTAGAGAGACAGACAAGTGCTGTCGGAAGTTTTTAAGAGGAAAATTAATTAGTGGTTATGAACACATCCTAGAGTTCCGTGTATTACAATCTATCCAAATTGAAAAAAAAATGCTAAAGGATTTTTCGTTCTTCATATAAATTTATGTGTGATTTTCATACATATAGTATACCTTTGCTAGATAAATATCACATGGATGACACTACAGTTTTACTTTTACACATATACACAAAAATGCTGTTCAAGTCTAGAACAAATGCAGTAAAAGTCCAAAAGGAGCATCAATAACAAACATTACAGGAAAAAGTAAACTGTGGAAAAGGGAGGCTAAAATTACTTTAGCATCTCTAAGGCACATGTGTAAGACCACTGTCAAAACCAGCACGCTAGAGGACCTAAGGAAATTGGGAAACTGGTAAGGGGTCCCAGAATGGGCAGTGTTCAGGGACAGAATACACATGGAGTGAAGGCAGTGAAACAGGAGGGCTAACTAGCATTAAGGATTTTAAATACCACATGGGAGCTACTGCTGCAGGCATTTCCTAAAAAGTAAAAATATTAAAAAATGTATACATCCAATTGTACACATGCACACACACACAGTGTATAAATGGATTTATTGTATAATGGGGTCGATGCTTTTTCTAGATACCATAGACTCGCAAAACGCCCACTGCAGATAAACAAATACATAAACAGTAACAGCGTGCTATTTCTGTTACCCTCTGGAACTGCAGACACCGGAGAACAAAGGGAGTCACATCTTTCCTTTGTTGCATTCTCCTGCCCAGCAACTTTACCATAGTGAAGCACAGATGTTTCCAGAGCCTTCCCATCAGCACACGAAGCTGGTAATCTTGACTCTTTGCTCCTAAGCACAATTGTTCTGTGAATGCCTCACCTCAACACGTAATGTATTTCACCCACTTATCTGCTCAGCTGTTTTCTTTTAAGTATCAGGTGATGATAACATGATAAAAAGTGATATGCCTGGGCGGCCCTGAACAGACCCCGAGGAAATGGCCATGGTAAATTAGAGCTAAGTTTCTTGCTTCCGTGGCCCACACATCATTGTAATCCATATAAATAAAAGTAACTGACCCCTGTACTTGGAAGGGATTGGAGCCCAGGACCCATGAAGATAACAAATGCAGAGACAGTTCCTTATATAAAATGGTGTGGCACTTGCATATTCTGTTTGTGCATTCTCTTGGGTACTGTAAATCACCTCTAGACTACTTACAATAGCTAGTACAATGTAAACATTAGGAAACTGTTATGGGGAAATAAATTATTTTAAGCGTGTACATGTTTAGTACTTAGGCAACCATCACAGGCCTAATTAGATTTATGAGCTATGGCTGGCTCAAAGGAAAGAGGACAAGGCCAAGGATTAGGCTGAGATTGCAAAGGTGCTCCTTTACAGAGGTAGCCAAGACAGCTTCTTAAGAGACAATGAGCAAAGACTTGAAGGAGATGATGAGAGAGAGAGAAGTGAGCCATTCAGACACAGAAAGAAAACTATCCTGGGTAGAGAGGACAAGTCCAAATGTATTGAAGGGGGATCCTACCTAGCAGTAGGAATAGGAAACAGATAATGCAAAATTATGTCAGAACGGAAGTCTATTTAGTGCATATCACAGTGTAAGATTTTAGTCAAGAGTGAAGTAAAACATTGTGGAGGTGTCATTCACAGAAGTAGCTTAGTCTGATTCCTGTTTTAATGTACTCATTTTAGCTATTATGCCAACAGTAATCCATACCGGAAGCAGAAGCAAGAGCTAGTTGGAAGCTGACACAAATTGATCACAACAGCCTGGACCACAGTGGAGGTAGTGAGCACAGTGAGTGATCATATTTAGAGGAACACTCTACAGAGAACTAAGGGTGTTTGTCCGTACCTTTAACATAGGATGTGAGTGAACTGAAGAAGTCAGGACACTACAGGGTTCTGGGCAAAGGCAACATGAATGCGGCTGCCATTTATTTCCTGGGCTGAGAAAGACTGCTAGCAATGGCTCTGACACTAAAAGTGCTGAGAACACCTACTATCAGCATGTTTAGCAACACGAGTTAGACAAACAAGAAGGAACATCAAATAAATCACGGACACAAAAGTCTAGATAAAGTTCACACAGAAAGAAGATCAGGGCCCAAAGTATTCATTTTGGAGTTATCAGCATTTGGGATAATACTTAATCCACCTGCAGACCCAAGACAATCCAGAGTGAAAGAGGAGGGGGCAAAGTCCATGTCAGGTGACTGGGAAGTGACATAACAGAGGAAGTCAACTGGATTCAAGCCCTTCACCTGTCAACGGAAAGGTCTCCAGGATCAGTGACAGGAGCACAACACAAAAGTTGGGACAAACTGGGGTTAAGAGAGAATGAAAAAAGAGGTGAAGCAGACAGTGAGACAGGAGCTCAGGTGTAAATGGATGCACCAGAGGGCAACAGTGAAGGTTTGCTTTACAGCTTGTTGGAAAATTGTGGGGTACACATGGACATTTTCTATTCTCTAAGCTATTTTAAAGCTTTCAGCTACTTGAAAAGAAAAACTGCTATCTTGTTGTTGTTTTAACAAGAGAAGTACACAGTAGTCAGAAAGGAAATAAACCCTGTGATGGGGGCATTCTGTATGCTAAAGATACGTCAGGGTTCAAAACAAACTCCTCCTCCCTCACGTGTGCACCGGTAACAATGACTCATCAGTGAGCATGATGTGCAGGTGCAGAGGAGAGGACTCGAATCGGAGTCACAGGGTGGGACCCCGGGGGAGCAGCTGAGCTGGTCACCTGGATGGAGATCAGGAAGGTGAGCCAAAGGAGGTGCAGGAGGCAGAAGGCTCTTCTGGCTTTCTCTCAGTTAAATATGATAGGAAGCGTCTGTGTGGGAGGGCAACAGAATTAGGGTGTAAGAAGTCTGAGAGAGAAGAAAACTAGAGGGACATGGAGTAGTCAGGAGGAACAGACAAGGAAAGGCAAGGACTGAGGGCCCAGCTGACCTTCACAACAACAGCCACAAATGGAAAGTCATAGGAGTCAGCATGAGGTGTCCCTGTCTCTAGCTATGTTGAAAGGCACAGGGACAGTAGGCAGGGATTCAACCTGCACTGGGATGGTGCCAGACAAGTATACAAGGACACTGAGACTAGAGCCGCAAGGGAGGCTGACAGGCACACTATAGCATCATTCATAAAAAATGATTAGAACCTTTCCCTGCCTGTGCAGGGATAACAGGTATTCTGAAACTATACACACACACACACACACACACACACACACACACACACACACACACACGGAGAGAACAGAAAGAGAGGGGAGACAGAGACCAGATCTGATACTTGGGTCCAGATAAACATAAAGTGTCAAGATATTTCAGCACAATATACTCCACTTTAGATAACTTCAGTACACAGCAAATTAAAAGACTCTAAAGTTTCACTATAAAGAAGCCAGTTTTCAATTATTTAAACCAGCATTTCCTGAAGGCAATTAGTTGTGAGATACTATTTTGTTAGGCAAACCTTTAACATCACATGGAACATGGCAGTTCTATAAAACTTGGCTTGGGAAATACTAGTCTAAAGGTTACTAAGGGACCAGAGTCCAGTCTTGCTGTATAAACAGATCTGCTGTGTCTGTCCTGAGAGATGTTAGAATCTCAACCCATCCATAAAGAATGCTTAGATCCTTTCCCCACCTGTGCTCTCAAAGATAATAGATATTCGAAAACCTACATACACACATACCCACACCCACCCACCCACCACAGACACGAGAGAGAAAGATAGATAGAAAGAGAGAAGGGGGGGGGGAATGGGATACTAGAAGTTCATAGAAAGCTGGAAAGTATCAAAGATTGAAGTTACCAATAAGTAAGAAAGGCAAGTAAGCAGTAAAAACCAAAAGCTTTCTAAGAAACATACTAAGTGAATGAGATCAGCATAGTTTCTCAAGGGCACAGTGTCAACAGTAACACATGCTGAGATGGAGAAACCACTACTTAAAGCTGATTTTTCTCAGAGCTTACTTCACGAGAAAATACTTTAACTTCAGACTGGAGAAATGGCCCAGTAGGGAAGAGCACTGGTGTTCTTCCGGAGGACCTGGGTTCAATTCCCAGAGTCCACGTGGTTGCCCACAACCATCTAGAACTCCATCCAGTTCCAGGGGATCCGATTCCCTCTCCTGGCATCAGCAAGCATTACATACATAAGATACACAGACATGTAGGCACACAAAACAACCACAGATATAAAAAGTCTTTCATAAAAGGCCGCTTAATATGTAACTCCTTATGATGTACTGTTATAATCAGATTAGTATGGTTGTTTGGATAATCTCAGCTTTTCTTAATCATTTGGTTATGAATGCTTACTGACAGTATAGTACTTTTAAGAAAGTACTTATATTTCTATATAAATACTTTATACATCAGTTTGTAAGGACTGATTATTGTTTTCCTTGTGATACAAAAAGAGGTTGTTTGTCTCTTTAGAGTAATAACTGTGTTAACTCTATGATTTAGAAACCTCAGAAGTGTGCTATTCTCAGATGATACTCTTGCCTTGCATTGGCTGTAAAAGCGTTAGAGTTGAAGCTAAGTTAGGAAGTCTTGACTCATCTCACAGAGTCACCTAAGAGAGAATCTTAGAGAAATCACATCACACAACTGGAAACATCTGTTCTGAAACAACACCGTTGCTCTCTGAACGAATCTGATTTTAAAGATGGGACTGAAACAATTTTCTTTTAAATTTAACGTTAAGTCATATATAATATACAAAGTAAAATCATAACTAATATTCATAGCAAAATATTGTACCTATTTATTATGTAGTATATAATTTTTCAATACATGAAAACAATTATTCTCTTTTTCTTTTTAAAAGAAAGAAAATTACTTTGAAGGAAGAAAAAAGGAAGTATTCAAAAATAGCTTCATAAAAAATAGTAAATATACTCTGGTTTAATTCTTTCCCTTGTCAAATAGAACTGTAAAGTATAAGCCAGACTCATGGTGATTATTTCAAAACAAGAATAAAAAATGTCCCTAACTTTACTGGGTTTCTCTGTACATTACAATTAAGGAAATCTACAGCATATTTCTTATTGCCTAAACCTAAGATAAGGTCTTATTCATAAGTATATATTGATTAAACTCTCCATCTCAACAGAGAAGATAAGCATAGCCCGCACTGACCACACAGCACTTCACTCAAAATTTGGAAGGCTCCAAACTCATTTCTTTGGCCACCATACAACAAACCCATAGAGTGTTCAAAGGCAGAAATATAACAAAAGGAGGAATAAGGAACTAACTCACAGCAAAGCAACCTTTACTGGACCTATTTCAATCACTTATGTTTTTATGTAAAATCACAGGAGAGGTAAGTGATTTCACTAAACAAGTGAAAACTAATCACAAAGTCTCCTGCGATCCATTCAGATCAAGACTGGTACCTTCTGAAAGGCTCAGGAGCAAAACAATTCACAAAACCCCCTCATTATTTATGACTCAACTATAAAGTAAGACAGAAAGATGATGCTACAGAAGCAAACAGGTTAAGTGAGTACCCAGGCCCTGGGGTTGAAAAGACAGATGTGTTCTGTTGGTGGAGATATTTCCTTAGCTTAGACTAGCCTTGAAATTACTGTGTAGCTGAGAATGACTTTCGCCTCCTGATCCTCTTTCCCCTACCTCCCAGATTAGATTAGAGGTTAGAAGTATATACAATCATATCACAGCCAAAAAGGACATAAAGCTATGTACATGTGCAAGGCTAGGTAGAGAGCCAAGCAAGCGTATTTCTGGGCACTTATTTAAGGTAAACATTAATGTATCTTTCAAGCAACAGTGGCCGCAGACCTGTGAGATATGACATGAACCTATTCCATTTGTCCTACAGCATGACTGCCAATTTACTAATCAGGACCTGACTGCCCCAGCTACCCAGGAAACTCTCTGCTTTCCTAAGAAACCCCAGATTTCATCCAGATGAGTTACCTAGTTCTCCCTTCCATCCCCAATTCATATTAATTATTATGCTTTTTGCTTAGAGGCTCTTGATAACATACTCACTTGGCAAAGATCAAAGTGATGCCATTTAGTCACCCTGGGATCAAACTTTTGTTTCTTCATTTTCTCTAGGCTAAGAGAGAAGTGATTAATGTGACCACTAATCTAGTATCAGATTTTTTTTTTTTTTTCTGAATGTCCCTTACTGTCACCTCCTCTACCATTTGCAAACTGATTTCTGGCCCCAAAACTTTTGTTTGAATCCTTGCAGCAAGTGACAAAGTAGACATTAAGTAATCTACTCAATAATCAGGATGCCAATCTCCACAAACCCTACCCTTGGGCCAAACACATGCATGCCCTTCTTGGCCAGTGATTCTCTGTCCTACCATGTGCCAATCTTATTTCATGGTATAATTCTAATCCTCTGTCTTCTGATAAGCTTTTCCCTGGGAGCTCTCCAGTCAGGTTGAGTCAACCCTTTACTTCATATGCCACAGAAGACAGCAAAAGTTGGTGCTAAAAATACCAATTAAACACTAACTACCAGTGACAGGTGACATGTTTCTCTTCTGCCTCAGAACAGAGGCCCCCAGGGCTGAAGTTTAAGACTCTCTAAGTTTCATTCATTCCATGTCCCCCTCTCACCACCAAAACACCCAGTGAACCTCCAATTAAACTCAGTAATAAAAGCCTGTCACCTTTGGTACCACTCTAAGACCCATGTTACAAACACATCAGTGTTATATGAGGAAGACACAGAAATTATTATTATTCCGAATCGTAAGCATAAAAGAGATCTACCTTTAAGAACAGTTTGTAGTTTCCTTAGGAACAGTTGGGAAAAGGTTTCATTTAAATCACTAATTTGATGCTTCCCTTTCCACAGATCTATTCCTTCCTGACTTTTGCCCTTACTCACTCAAATAACAACACCAAAATGAAACCAAAGTGGCTGAGGGTGCAGCTCCATTCACTCAGGGCTTTGTGCTAAAGATGCTAAGTCCTTCTGTCCTGAATACCCAAAGACAAGGTCACATGAAAATAACATTTTTGACCAAAAAAAAATTTTTTTTTTTCCCTCAGGGCCTGGGAGGGAAAGAAGAGGTGACTATTCTATTTTAAGTTTTGTTTCTGGAGCCCAATATCAATCAGGAGAAAGGTAAGAGGGAAAGAGGCTGTGTATGCAATAGGTTGTGGAGTACAGTACTTCTAAGGTCCTTGTAACAGGGCAAGACAGTGCAGAGGTTCCTCCATCTTGTAGTCTAGCTGAGGCTATTTAAGGTTTAACTAGAATTTGATCCCCTTGATGGAGAATCCTATGGAAAACAACCAAACTGTATTCTAGGAACCCAAGGTCAAGATGCCCCAGCTAACTCACCTTAGTGTCTGCTAAACTGCCTGTTTATGCAAACCTCCAGCTAACTGCTTAATCTTAACATCTGTTAACCCACTTGCTTGGGCAAAACCGCCCCCTGCAGCTGCAAAACAAGATACTAGGTAGTGGTTTTTGCCTTTAAAAACCCTTTGCCCTAAACACACTAAACACCCGGTGCAACACTTGAGTCCAGAATACCTGAGTGTAGTCCTAGCCGACTGGAATGAAGACTTTTAATTGTCTACAGGCGGAGTCTGAGTGCTCATCCATGATGGGTGCTCTGTAACAAACAGTCCTCACTTTCCTTCCATCAGTGAAGTAGTTTCTAGTCTCAATATTCTGTGATATTTAAGATTATTTCTAAGTCTAACAATCACCAGTAAACCCAGAGGTAAAGCTATTTTATTTCCAGCATATACTATTTTCCTTCCTTTAGTCCTACATACATTTTCATCATGTTGCTCTTTAGAAGGAAGAAACACTTTATTACAACTAAATATGCAGTATCTTGATGTAGACAGACAGATGCATGCTTTCCATTCCCTTTGTGTAAAATGGAATAGAGCATTCCTGGGAGACTTGCTTCAAAACTACTTTAAATCAAAAAAGAAAGAAAGAAAGGAAAGAAAGAAAGAAAGAAAGAAAGAAAGAAAGAAAGAAAGAAAGAAAGAAAGAAAGAAAACCTGTAACCTCAATTACTCACCAAATTTACGCAGGAAAAAAAAGTGAAAATATAGTAGATAATGGCACTGGCCACTAATCCTGACAACCTGAGTACAAGCCCTGAGATTCACATTTCCAAACATTGTTCTGTGACCTCCATACACACTCCCCCAAATAACTATAAATATATGTCATAAATTTTTGAGGAAGAAAAAGCAGAAAGGTGGCTATACTTATGTAAGTCAACATTCACAGTACTTCCGACATACCTCTAAAATATTCTTATTTCACATTCTCAAGACAGAAACACTTCAGAAATGGTTTTCACCAGGAAAATCATTCTATTCATCAGCTGTGTAATCAAAATATAATGGTTTAGGCTAAGGCTGTATCTAGAGGTAGAGCACTTGGCTAGCTTGCATAGGAACTTGGGTTTGATCCCGAGCATCGCAGAGATTCAAGTAAGATCAGTGCTCTATCACAATAATTTGATAATTATAGTTCCATAGGATGGCCTTCTTACTATTGTATGTAGTGTATCTAAAAATGGTAAGGACTAAAAAAAAATAAATTCCTAAATTGTATCTTTTGTATTCAACTATCAGAATGGTTCAATTAGCTGAGCGTAAGAATATGGAAAGATGATTAATACCACTTTCTCACAAACATATACTCAAGATGAGGAAAGTGAGCCTGTGCACACACGTACAGGTGGGTGTCTGTTGGGAATACAGGGATACAAATTTTAATTTTATGTTAGGAAGTCAAATTCAGTGCAGAACCTGAGTCGCCCAAAAGGATCTTCATTAGAAATACACGGCCCTAGAAATACAATGTGGGGCAAGCAAAAACTTACAACTCTGAAATAGGAAAACATACGGCAGAACTTTGATTTAATTTTGCTTTTTATGCTTTCATCTTATTATAATTTTCTGCATTTGGGCATTTTTGCCTGCAGGTATGTCTGTGCACCACCATGTGTACAATGCTCACTGCCGGAAGCGGGCACTAGATTCCCCAGAACTAGAGTTAAAGACGGCCATGATTTGCCACGTGAGTGCTGCTACCAACCCAGGTCATTTGGAAGAGCAGCCTGCACTCTTAACCACGATGGCCCCATCTTCAGCTGCACCATTTTAATTTTTTCGAGACAGGGTCTCATATAATCCTGGTTGCTGTCAAAACTCCCTAGGTAGCAGAGGATGACCTTGAATTTCTGACCCTCCTGAGGCAGGAACGATGTCAGTCGCTATTTGTCGTCAGAGCTTTATTGTTTTGTTATAAACTTTACACCATCCCTTATTTTGACCTGGGTTCTTACTTTCCCTGGATAAGCATTACATTTTCAAAAGCATATATTAGTGGAAACTCTCTTACCAATAGTCATAGCTCTCATCCCAGTTGTCAAAATGCACCAGGAAGCGATTGTCCACCATATCTGTTACCGTAGCAACACAGATGAAGGAAGGGCTCTTTTTGTCTGCAGCCTCGAGCTTCATTCCGACTCGAAAGCCTGATGGGATCACTGTCTATGGAAACATGCAGATTTAATTAGAGATGTGCGCACACCGCACAACAGTGAGACCTACGTACTCTGTACCCCGCTTTGAGGACAGGCACCCACAGCTGTAGTCACCTAATTTGAAAATGCTATGCCAGCCTCACAGTGGGGTTGCTTTCCACGGGCAGCAGTAAAAAAACAGCGCTATACAGTTACATTCAATTAAGCAAGCCTCAGAATTAAAACATCTGCAACCTTGCAGAGTTTAAAAGAATTAATTTCAGCATGTGTTTTAACACCTTAGAAAGGAACCATATACTAGGCAGGCAAGTTTTATTCACCACATGGCTGGCTGACTGACCTTCTTTTTCTTGGTTACAGATTGGACAATGAAAATTATTTCATACAAAAGATGCACTTAATTGAGTTAAAAATGTGGAGTCAGTACAAACTCACTTCTACCTCTGCAGAGACCTCAAGAGTACGCCACAGAAAGTAGGCCACCTTCACATATGAAAAGCCTCCTGCTATTTCATCTCCGCCTGGCTTCAGTACTACAGTTTTAGTCACAGCGGCAGCGGAGGCGCTGCCTGTTCATACACTGTCATTAGGAAAGTTGAGTATTTTAAGGAAATCCATAGAGTCCCAGTCATCTGGGATTTACTATGAAAACAGTAGAAGTTCACCAAGTCAGTACTTGAGGGGCAGCGATGTGTAGGCAACCCTCATTCTTCTGTGGGAAGATAGGGTCATCTCAGAATAGGATACTTGAGTAGCCATTATGTCAGCCACAAAACAATGTACGTCATTTCTACCTTCCAAAAAAAGCCCTTCATTTTAAACTGGCGCATATGGGCACTATTTTTTTATTTATTTTTAACTTGGGCACTATTCTAATGCTTTATTTAAACAAACAAATGCTACCTCTCATTTTCCAGTGAAAGATTAAAGTAAGAGTAAAATTACATAGCTTATGGTTGCAAAAATGTAAGCATATATCTGAAGATGGTATAAGTCCTGAGTGAATTAAATAGGCACATGCAAATAACATACAGAGCACTAACCATATGCTTGAACCCTGAAATTATCTACCATTTATGACCATAAATATCTGACTATTCTGAGGCAGAGAATCTAGAACTAGAAAAATTAATTACCTCTCAAATGCCAAAGCCCAGCCTAAGATTAGGTAATTACGTCTGGAATGCAGTGATGGTTCAGAGCAGTCCATCACAACCTGATGCAAGTCATCATCAGAGGCGCAGTGCGGGGGCAGAGCCAGCAGGCTGCTGAGTTTCCACCCAGCGACCTTCCTTCCTCCAGGGAAAGGTCTTGTCAGTATGTGTACTGACGGGGCAGTATTTACATTCCAGCTATTAAGCTGTCTGCCCAATTAAGAGATAATAAAATGGGCTGACCCTCTCTCTCTCTCTCTCTCTCCCTCTCTCTCCCTTCATTCTTTAAGTCAACCTGGTTTATGTCCAATTTAATCAGAGCACTTTCTTTCATTAGGGTTGTGCCCCCAAACCAGCTGCCTGGTATCACTGCCCAGAGGGAAACTTTTTCCCACTGCTGATTACTTGTTCCATTTGAAGGGAATCCCGATAGTGACGCTGCCGCCTCTCTATCCTCTTTACTCCCTGCTACCCAAAGAATGATTCCACATAGAGCCAGGCTGCAGAGCCATGTATTCTGCTGTCTTCTGGGGGTCCAGGGCTCCCTGGTGTTGCAGTGGTGAAGGTGGATAGAAAAAAGAAAAACAAAACAAAACAAAACAAAAAAAAAACAACTTTGATTCCAGGGCTCAGAATCAAGAGGCTCATTTGTCTGCAGTGAAAGGTCATATGTCCCTTCCCATTTAGTCCTTGTCAGCTACAAGGATGACATTTCGTTTGCCCCTGTTCTAATTAGATCACATCTTGGGAAAGGAAGACTGTAATACATCAGGCACCCTTGGAATTGCAATGGGAGGAACAGGGAACGAAAGGAGAAAGACAGCAAAGAAATAGAAAATATATACACACACCTGTCTTTGCTTTTACAACAAAAACTATGGTAAACAAAGATATGAGCTGGATAAAGGCATGGTGGAGTCCCTGGTGACCTCCTGCCTGCAAACTCAAACAGGGCTGCATCCATCTTACCCATACCAGTGACTCCCATCTGGCCAGTGCTCTTAGCTAAACGACGGTAACAGAATAACATTCCAGCCAATTTAATTTTTATGCATCTTAACTGTAAGCCACACCTGGATTTTATATTATGTTGTCTTCTACCATTCACTGATATGTCTATAAAATAGATATTTATTCATGAAGAACTTATGCTAATTTTAAAGTTTAATTAAGATACGAGAACTCTACTTACCAAGGCAATAAAATTTATTATAGTTCCTTGTTATCGCTTGTGATTTATCCTGTGAGACACTAAAAACAACCACTCGTTCTGAAAAGAAAAGTACTTTGGATGCACTTACTATGTTCTGATTTTCAAATAATGACTTAGGAGCAGCCTGGGCTTTGCACGTCTTCAGGTAGGACTGCCAGTTAAATTCTTCTTCCTTATACCCTAGGGTAAAAGCACATGTGGACAGACTTAGGAAAACCACAAAGCACTACCAGCTAATTCCCAGCCCTACTAGGCTTGAGGTTGGTGTTAATATACAGGTGATTCAGCTGGCCTGCCTTCAGGGTCCTAGCCTATGCATTACACTTACATACAGATAAAAGAGATCTGTATGGAAAAGTTGTTTATACTCAAGAATTATTATTCAGGTACTATTTTATATGCAAATGATTCATTCTCTTAAATTAGATTTTATTTTATTTCTTTGACTTTTAAGAAATACATTTTATACCATGAACAATAAGCTTGAATTAATTATAATAAAGAATAATTTCTAAAAAATTCCAAGTTAGGATTTAAGAAAGCAAAATTTTACTGAATTGAAAGCATGAAACAAGAAGTAGCAGTACCTTTTGGAGGGTGTAGTTTATGGCCCGTTTTCTCACACCACCCTACTGGGTGGATGTCCAAAGCATCTGCATTTACCCAGAAGTCATAGCAATCCGAATAGCCATCAAAGTGAAGCTTTATCCTATATCCACAAACCTGAAATAAATACGCAGGTCGAGTAAGTTCAAACAAACACACACCCACATACACCCACACATACATACATGGAGACACAGACACACACAGCAGCACACACACACACACACCTACATGCACACAAAAACACAGAGACACACACACACAGAGGCATACACACACAGACACAAATACACACGGACAGCACACACACAGGCATATACACATACACACATAGGCCACAATAAATTAGCTTAAGTATCAGGTATGACATGCCTTTAGGGAGGTTAAGAAAACGGCCTTGTCAGTAAGGTGCTTGCCACTCAAAAGTGAGGACCCACAAGGAGCTGGAGGCTGAGAGCAGAGCTGTGATACACACTCCCAACCAGTGAGTATCTAGAGTTTCTGTCATGGAAAGGCCTCTAAAGCATTCTATTAAAATCCACGTGGCAGACCAAATTATACGAGGTGAGTCAGTCTGTGGGCGAACTATGTGTGCACTTACATAGATGTTGTGTATCTCCTTCTAAGGATGAATGGACATTTAAATACATATTTACATGTATGTACAAACTCACAATTAAAGGTAAAGGATGTGACAACATATTGACATTTATTTCTTCGGGGAAGTGGCAACTGAAAGAAGGTACAAACAATGGGAATGATGTCCCATATATTATTTTTTAATTAAAATGCATCCGTATATAGCATATGTAAACGTACAATTAAGCCTACTCCTCCCAGAATCTACATTCCCAGGTGACACCAGTGTCCCTGCAAAACACAGTATCTCAGGAAGGCTGAGGGCTGCTCCCACCTCCACCTCCTCATGCCCAGAGGGAGCAGGCACCTCGTGTCTACCTTGCCTTGCAGGTAGTGGTCTCTGCTTCACTCCCACAGGTTAAGCCCTTTGGTCCTTTATAGGCTCTAGTACCTTGTGGTTATAGCCTCTAGTCCCTTGTGGTAACAGTACTCTGAGCTTGTCCTCCAGAATGCTGTGCTTTGGTAAACAACCTCCTATGTTCTCGGCCTCCCTGACTAGAGACTCCTCTCAAGCTCTTCCTTACCACAAGGCTTCTCCTTGTCCACCATGGACCCCTATACTCTGCTCCTCCAAGCTTGGGTCACAGGATTGCACTCTCTCTCACCCTGGTCACCCTCAGTCCTTTCCTTCTATCACGTCCCCTGTGCTGTACCTGATGCCTCCTCTCCATTCTGAGGACTTACATGTCTTTCATTTCCTATGTTAGACATGTGCTCCAGCAGGAACTGCCATGCCTTTCAACTTCCACAATAAAGATCTAACCCTAGAAAGAAAGCCTTCTAATTGTTAAGCCACCTTTTCCCAAGCATGCACCTACATTAATGTACCCACACAACTAGCCTAGGGAATGCTTGAGACAAAAAAAGTGAGTCCATTTTCATTATTCATAAATTCTATACCTATGAATTTACTTGCTTGTTAAAACTTATTTCTCACCCAAAATAACATACCCGGTGCTTGTAGAAAGGTAAGTACAGAATGGCAATCATATGTGAGTCACCCAAGATCCAGGTTCCCAGCAGGGACTGGCAGGGCCATCCTTTTGAGACTTTCCTCCTACGAATGAGCACCCTATGTACTGTCCATTTTGTACCATGTTTTCTACATCCTTGTCCTTTCTGTTAGTGATTTCACTCAGGAACCAATAAGTTCCCAGAATGCTATGCTGTACCTAACAGAGGAATAGTGTGGCTTATGGGGCCTTCTTCCTTGCTCGCTCTGCAGTGTTTGCTGATGAACGAAAGTTCTCTTTCAACAGAACAATAATATAGCTAAGGAGTCATCAAATAAAAGCAAGTATGTGTGCTGGCCAAAGTACTGTGGTCAGAGGCTCATGGGAACCTAAGCCTACATTTCCTGTAGGAACAATGGTTTCCCAAGAGCTAATCTGAGGGATGTAATAATTTGAGCAAGAAGAAAAGAGTCATAAGAATCAGCTACCCTGCTGGTAATCCCAGCACTCAGGAAACTGAGGCTGCAAGATTACGACTGAAAAAAGAAAGAAATTCAACTACGACAGAATGTTGGCTTTCTCCATTACAAAGGTATGTTCCTAAGGAACAATCCAGCTCCCTTTCTCATTATTCAGACCAATCTTTCCTGCCTCGCCACCCCCCACAGCTACCAATCCAGTTATTTCCATTCCTTTGACAATCCTTCAACACCTGTGTCAAAGAGGTTATCCTGTCTGCCTCAAACAGGCAAGCCTGCCTTACTCAGGTCCCAGCCTTTACCCCTTCTTCCTGTTCAAGTGCAGGGAAGGTCTGCTCCTTGGAGTAAATGCCCAAAGCCCCAGGGTATCTGGACCCCATCTGCTCTTTTGCTGTCTCCAGGGCAGGGGGCAGATTAAAATGAATAGAAAACCCTTATTCAGTCTTAGGTAAACAAATTCTCACACATTCTTGGTGAGATTTAAGAAATGACAAACTCAAAGAAATCTAGTTAAACCTAAAATGGCCTCGGCAAGAAAAGGAGCTGGAGCTCCTGGATCGGCAGGTCACATAAGCAGTGATAATGTATCAGAGACATGCATCCATCTTTCCACTCAGGAGTTCCAGCGTTGGCTCTTACAGATATGCATAAGCAGAAACAAGAGACAAAAGGACATAGTTGATCAAGAACATAGTTGATGACGATGGGTGGTGGGGATAGGGTTCCACTATGTAGTGTCTGGCTTCAAAGTGACCACCCTCCTGCCTTAGAGAAATAGATGCCCATTCACTTGATATCAACGTGCAAGCAGTTGAAATGAACAAAGGCAACTCCATGGAACAAGTGTCAGTCACCTAAGAACTGTCCACATTCCAGAACCAAGTTCCTCCCTGCATTCAGTGACTCAGTGCCCACGCCCTGTCGTCATCACTAGCAGCAACACAACGTGCTCCATCTGTTCCCAGCATATTTTCCCTATACACATGCTTCATACCCCCTGTAAAACCCACACCATCGTGGTCTGGTCTGCAGCTGACTGTTTTCTAGTGCCTCTCAGAGGCAGCCATTTTGCAGACCCTCCCCAGTGAGTCTGTTACATGAAGTCTGTCACATGGTGCGATTTTTTTGTGGCATTCCTTGGCCCTGATCAAGAAGACCCGATAGTAAAAAAAACAAAAAAAAAAAAAAAAAACAAAACAAACATATATATGTCACAGAAACGAGGCAGATTATGCATAATGTAACATTTACATATAAAGGATAAAACTATATACAACTTGGTGTGCAGAAGGCATCGAGAAGCAAGCAGTTTATGGTAAGGGTGCTCTCTGGGCTTGGGCAAGAGGTAGATGAAATCAGTACGCCTAGACTGCAGTTTTTACAAGGAGCGAACAACTTTTTTAATGAAAAACCTACACTAAGTAAAATAAACCTACAAACCACAGGAGTCGGGGCTGGACAGGTAGCTTGGTAATAGAGGTGTTGCCTAGCAATGAGTGAAGCCCTGGGTTCCCTCGGCAGTGCCACAGAGAAGAGGTTAACATCGCCTCTCTCCCCCACCACCATTCTTTCAGAGATAACGCTCTTAAAAGCAATTCAGATTGACTGAATCTCGACCCAATCCTGTCTGCAGATCCTTCCCTTAAACACCATGGCCTCATCTCCAGACACAGCACCCACCACAGCTGCTGTCCGCTCCCAACGCCCCTCAGTGACACTGGGCACACAGTTTCTGTCCTCTCCTGTGACCACACACAGTCATTGCACTCGCTGTGTTCTGCAGGAGCCAAGCTTCATACAAGGCAGTCCCGGAAGTAACTACAATAACGGAAACTGCTTTACTCCTTTGGGGCAGAAGGTTTTTAAAAGATCCATAACTCTACCTCAAAGGAAGGACGGAGGAAGGAGGGCTACCACATGAGGAAAAGACATTTTGTAAGTGTTCTCAGTTAGACAATGGATGCATTGTTGTGTGTGCAATACTTGGCTTACTTTTTCTTGAAAGTTTCAGAGACATCCCAAAACACTAAATGTAAGTAAACACATATGTACATACATGTGCATACATATATATGTATAAGTATATGCACCGCCCAAATATACATGTATGTGTATATACATAATACTCCCACATATATACAGATATTTATATATGTTGCTAAGTTCCTTTTGTCAAGGAACATACAGTATGGCAAAGTCTGTGGGACCACACAGACATTACTCCAAACCCCGGGGTCACCACCATGAGAGATAATACATGTAAAAAAGGCTAAGCGTTCTGCCTCACATGAAGCAAACACTCAGCCAAAGATATTTTTTTGCATCATTAAGGCCCCGTGGCCACCATTTTTCTTTTCCAAACACAGGGCAAAGCTCACCTCGGCCACAGTGAGGACACAGTACACAGCCTGATGCTCGGGGTCCACGCCTTCTAGTTTCATGCCGACTTTGAACCCGTTTTTGCTGTACGGAAAGGACTGATGCTGCAATGCAAAATGACAGCACCATTACACCACCAATAGGACCAGCTCATAGCAGGGACAGCTGCTGTCCCTAAAGAGTCCTTGGGGCTGGCTTATGCCTCATAACACTGAGGGCAAAGCTGGGTAGGGTCCTATGTTCCATCCCTACCCTCTCAACGATGACTCTCATGTAAATTAATAAAGCATTCCTTTAAAAAAAAATCCCCAAAGAAAAGGGCTAAGGAATATGATTTACAGCCTTTCAGACATGTGAAGAGACAGTCAGCTTTGCCCATCAGAATCACAAAATATATTTCCTGTTAGACTGGTGAAGATTAAAGAGCTTCATAGCTCTGGGCTGCAAGGCCCCATGAAAACAGACATGGACTACTACGAATAAAAGTCTGAAAAAAAAATCACTAGAAATTTCATTCTATCTACAAAAAGTTGAGCCTTCTCTCAGCAATTCTAACTCTAGGGAATTACCTAATGGAGATACTCATGCATAAGCAAAATGCCAGGTGTGCAACACCATTTCTTAAAGCATTTAGCAAAAAAATATAAAAACATGTCTGTGTGTGAGCCAATAGGGAGCAAGTTAATTTTTTATGGAATAAATATAAGTTTAAAATACTACGGCTTAGCATTAAAAAAAAAAAAATGGAGGAATCAATGACCTGAGATGAAATAATATCCAAACTATAAAATTAAAAAGCAAGTCTAGCAAAGTATGGGCCAGCCATTGCCCACTGTGTTTTAGATAGGACAGAAACAGGTAGGACACTGTAGGAAGAAAACGCTAGCCCCTTCAGCAGAGATATGTCTGGTGTTTAGGGAAAGAAAGCAACAAGAGCCAGACTTACTGCCTTTTAGTACTGACAATCTGAATCATATGAATGTATTATTATTAAAGTAATTTTTAAGAATATGAAAAGCAAGGGATGGAGAGGTAGCACAGTAATTAAGAGCACTTGCTTCTCTCACAGAGGATCCAAGTTTAGTTCCCAATACCCTCATTATGCGGCTCATAATGTTCCATGCCGCCAGTTCCAGAGGATCTTACATTCTCTTCTGGCTTCTACAGAGAGTCACTCATGTGCACATTATTTAAAAAAAAAAAAAAGAAAAAAAATCATTCTTTAAAACTTAAGTCAGAGGCAGGCTGATCTCTGAGTTCAAAACCAGCCTGGTCTACAGAGTGAGTTCCAGGACAGACAGGGCTACAGGGAGAAACCCTGTTTCAAATAAACAAAACCAAATGAAACAACAACAACAAAAAAAAAAAAAGAAAGAAAGAAAAATTAGGTAATCTTTGCTTGGTGGCAGCTGAATACTCTTTTAATCCCAGCCCTTGAGAGACTAAGGCAGGTGAATTTCTGTGAGTTTGTAGCCAGCCTGGTCTATAGAGCAAGTTCCAGGACAGCAAAGAGAAGCCCTGTTTCTGGGGTAGGGAGTGGAGGAGAGTGAAAATCTATTCTGTAAAGAACCAAATGTACAAAAGAAAATAATTATCCAGAACAAGTTGTAATTATAAAATTACATTTGAATTAAAATTCTCAATGCTGATATCACTCATATAATCGGTATACTTCCTTCTTGTTCATTCACAGATAGACACTCATGGAGGTTTAGAATCCATTAAGTGGCTTAAATGATGAGTCAGCAGACTACAGTCATGTATCGGATCTTAGCCACCAGAGCACTGTAAATAAGATTCTGCTGGGGCACAGCCATTCCTGGTAATTTACATGTTATCTTTGGCTGCCTTCATGCACATCACGGAACAAGCTCAATTATGGCAACAGACTCTGGATGCCCTGCAAAGGCTAAAAGATGTCACCCTTCTCAGAATAAGTATGCCGGGCCCTGTTTTAGACTAGCTGCAAGAGATCCTATCCAGAGCTATCACTACTATGTACACTTTAAAGTGATTTCTAAATTACTTAGAATATCCTCACTAGTAATACTGCCCAGTAAACCATCTTAAATGTGTCTTACCAGGACGTGTATCTCAGTAACTCATTTTCAAACCCTCACAACTCGTTTTCCAGTTACAGTCTTCCTACCATGCAAGATGAGTGGGAGCCCAGCAAATGCTGAGGGGGTTCTGCAAGCACGCATGGTGTACACAGTGCTGCACACACTAATGATAACGCTAGTCACAGCTGCCTTGTGAGGGGTCCTCCACACAGCACGGTCATGAAAAAAACATATCCAAGCAATCGTTGCAAGTCACACTCCCTAAGTAGATCGTGGTATGACAGTATGACTTCAGATGAGCGGTCCTGATCTTCTGCGTTTACACATGGTGTTTTTAGGACTCATACCTCTTTGAACAGCTTTGCAGGCACAGCCACAGCTTTCTCCTCCTCCAGGTAAGATGCCCAGCACCATGTTTTCTTGCCTTTAGGAGGCAAACCTAAAAGACAGGAAACCAAGTGATGGACTGTCCAAAGCTAAGAAATCAGTGTACGACATCTCTCTTCCGCAACCACTACGCTCCCTGGCTCTTCCCTTTCCACGGCTATCACTTCTCTCATTTTTCTGGTCCCTCTACCAGAGAAACAAGAGCTGGGAAGTGAACTGTGGTGCAAATATCCAATCGATGAGGCAGAAGAGAGTGGAAGAACTTGAAATACATGAAAAGTGCAGAGAAGCTACCAGAAGAAAAAAAATCTTACAAAAACAGTGTATTTAAACATAGTTTGTTTCTAGGGCACCTAGAAGTTGAAGACTGAACAGGCTGGTGCACTGGATGCTTAGCGAATGTCTGCTAGTCTTGGAAACGACAAAGAAAATTGATGTGGCAAAAGTCATGTTCACCAAGTACAGAAAAATGTGTATGTGATAAAAATCAGAAGGCTTTGAATTAAACGTGAGCAAGCACTGGAACAAGGAAAGGGATGCAACAGGCTGACCAGCAGCAGCACTGGAAGCATTTGTGAGTCCACTGGGATGTGCAAAGCACTTTGGGAGTTCACAAGGGAAAGAAATCTGAACATTTAAGGGGGAAAAAAAAATGAATGAAGAAGCAAGGTCTACAAGAGCCAGGGATTTGGAATCTTATCCTGCGCAAGTATTAGGAGGAAAGGAGAGCAAGGCTGAGGAAAGAGGACATTTCATGCAGAGTTACTAATGGATTTAATTAACTTTCCTTCATCACACAAACAAACAAACAAATCATCTTGAAGGACATGGGGGTTCTGCTGTGAGCTAGAGACAGCTGGAAATACTTCCAACCCCTTCTGGAAAATTAATGGAAGAACCAACAAGGAGTACCTAGAAGCACAGAGAAGGGATGCCTGGGCCACTGGATTCACAGCATTGACAGGGAGGAGTGTAACTGTTCAGCTTGGTCCCTGCAGTATAGATCTCATCAAAGGCCTGGCAGGGCAGATGCCTTGGGCTATGTAGGTTAAAGCTAAGAGGAGCTTATGTGGAATGCCCAAGGTCTAACCCAACCCCCAAAGGAGAAAATTTTCTCCAAGCAAACAGCAAGGAGGAAGCCCTGAGGACTGCGTTACCCAAAAGAATAAGATGTGGCTTCGAGGAGAGGGAGCAAAAGGAGACCACATGGGGAGGTTGTGCTTTGAGAGAACATGATAAAGCATCTAACATCTTGGAAAATGAGCAAATTCAGAGGCTTTGGCAAAGGGGAAGAAGCAGGAACTACCATCTTGATGGATAGACCAGTACATAAAGGAAGGTATTCCATACGTATGTGGCAACAACTTAAAAATTAGCTAACTTTCCTTTCTAAACTGTTTCCCCAAGCCTTCATTTTTATGGAGAAAACCACTTCAAAGAGAAAGTCAAAGGCATATTCAGTGATACTATGGAGAAAAACGATAAGGAAGCTGCTCCAAGGAAGTATTCTCAGTGCCACCGAGTTAGCACAACTTTACACTGTCATCAGCTCACCCTGCTTTAAGACAGTTGAGTCCCCACGTCTTTTCCTTCTGGCTCTCTGGGAACCCCTCAGGATCCTTCCATCTTGTTTGTTCTCCTATGGCAAGAAAGGAAAGTTCGCACTTTAGAAGTTCAGAAAATTGGTCCCAAGGAAAACTTAACTCTGTCCAAAAGCTTTTGGCTGTCGATCTTTGTTTCAATTTTAATTCCTAACTTTTAAAACAACAATATGGCCCACTTGAGACCATGTTGGTTTTGAAATGAGGCATGGGAAAAGAGCATTTCCAAGTGCACTCTGGGAGAGCACAGGTCCTATTCCCTCTTCATTAAAACACACCCTGATCAGGAGAGAAGGTGGGATTGGGAGGGGATGAGGGCGGGGCTATAGCTGGGATACAAAGTGAATAAACTGTAATAAATTTTAAAAAATCATAAAAAAGGGACACATCCTGATCTTAGCTCCATGACTTATGGCCTGCTGCTCCTCATATATCATTGGTCCTTTTTGAAGGCTTTCTGCTAATGTCTACACCCATTCAGCTTCTACACCTCTCTAGCCCATATGTTTTAAAGGTTATTTCTGTGTGTGAGGATGGGTATGAATGATATGAAGTGGTATCGAGCTCAGAGGACAGCTTTGGGTGTTATTCTGTGAGACAGGGTCTCCTAGTGGCTGGCTTCAAGCCAGTGAGCTTGAAGACATACAAAAGTCATTGAGGTGCATAGAAGCATCAGGGCAGAGTGGAACGAGGAAGCCGAGGTTAGTGTGATTTGGGTCAGGTCAATTTTATGGCTTCCTGAGTATAGTGGAAAAATGCTGGGAAGTTCAAGCAACTTCAGCTTCAGCTGGTCTTTGCAGGGCCGGTTTGCTTTGACCTGTATGCGCAAGAGTGGAGTCAGAGAAATGAGTTAGATATTCTTGCAATGTGCTAGGTCAGAGGGCCATGTAAGACAGAAGGTGAATGATTTTTGTTAGAGTTAGGTAGGGTTGTAAGGATATATAAGAAATGGGGCAAATCAGGGATTCTGTGAATAGTAGATTTCTGGATTGAACAAATTCCTGGAATGTGAAGGCAAGGGTGGAGTAAAGACTTAGCAGGCCTCTGGGTGTGCAGAGTTTGTTGGGCTTGGTGTTTACACATCTAAAAATCATTAGGTGGCCAAACACAGACACACGGAATCAGGGAAAGGAAGCTGGAGATGAGAGTGAGATTAGTTCTTTTACAAATAAATGACCCTGAGGAATGGGGAGATGGTCAGTAAAGCACTTACCCTATGATTATAAGGACCTGAGTTTAGTTCCCCAAAACCTATAAAGAGCTGCACTCAGCCAAGTGTGGTGGCATATACTTACCCTATGATTACAAGGACCTGAGTTTAGTTCCCCAAAACCTATAAAGAGCTGCACTCAGCCAAGTGTGGTGGCATATACCTTTAATCACAGCATGCAGGGAGGCAGGGGCAAGTGACTTGGAATTCTGTGAGTTGGAGGCCAGCCTTGTCTACAAATCAAGACCAGGATTGCCAAGGTTACACAGACAAACCCTGTCTTGGGGGGTGTGGGGGAGAAAGTCTAGGCTTGTTAGCATCTGCATCTAATCCTAGTGTTGAGAATGTGGAGACAAGAGGGTCCCTATGCTGCAACTGTTCCCACTTCAGGCATGTTCCTTTGGACATCGTGTGCTGGAGAGAGCTAAGTGCCCACAGCTGGCTGCTCCTTCCTTTTCTTGGTGTTCCTGTCTTTTTTGGAGCCCTCCCTGAATACCCAACTTAAGCTAATCAGCCAACCCTGATGCTCTTACTATTTTAAATGCCAAAAATAGCACTAAGGACTAACTGATATCTCTCCAGTTCTTTCTGCTAGCTTATCATACGCCCTTAGCCACAACACAGCATCTTCAGGAAGAAGGACCTGATTCCAGCTACAAGTCTGACTCATCCCCATATCCCCAGTCCCTTGAGTTGTGCCTGGCAGATAACAACTGCTCAATACGGATCTTAGCTGAGACGCTTCAGAACCTCAAAGTTCTCTGTTCCTGTAAAACCACCAATACCTGCTTCAGGGTGAAAGTGCTATGTTTCAGTTAGCATATTTTGAGTGGTATTTTTTCCCCTAGACACACTAAATATTTACATGTCATTTTCTATCCACTCATATAGTTTATGAGAACTATCTGCAATTTACCAAAATGGAACTGGCATTTGGCTGGTAAGAGAACTTAAAATTCATTCACAAAACATAGGGCTTGACTGTCATCTCTCATCCCAGCAATAAATTCCAGGAGTCCAGCCTCAGAACCCGGAGGATGGATCCTGTTACCTATTATTCTCATTGTGAGATGCTGATGGTGAGGCCTAAAGTAGGATGGAATCTCGTGATAGAAAAGGTCCCTGAACTAGCATCTGCCAACTCAACCAACTGACCTCAGAACAGACCTGGTGCCTGGCAGCAGCCCAGGGCGATGGCTTGCGCCTCTGAACAGACACATCAGGACTACTAACCATCTCATCATCTCTCTCTTCCCCGTCCTCCTTGGAGTCGGCTTTCAGGGATAATTTTGGTTTTTTCTTCCGACTACACTTGGGATCCTCTTCCTCGTTGTCTTCGCCTCCATCTCTCTCTTCCTTCTGATCTCTGTTGTGTTCATAACCCCAAAACAGTGACAGGAAACAGTAACTATCAAATATTTCCATGTTGATTATTGATGTGAAAATTACTTAAAAATTACTCCCTAAAGGAAACATTTAATTATGAAAAGAAGTCCACGGGTATTAGCATATAGGGAACATTTAAAATCATGTTTCATAGATCTGTCTGGGTAGAAACTGGAAATTATTTTATATACTAATTTCAAAAGGGAACTGGCAATATATATGACATGGATTACTTTCTGCCATAATAATAAAAGGATCAGTTATTTATAGAGATATACATGTCCAGGGCAATTTGAAGCCAAGATCCTAGCAACTTTAAGACTGGAAGATCTAATAGAAAAGACCAATTATAAATCTGTAAAGAATCAGTTTGCCAATACAAAACAATCAGCAACTTCTAAATTGATTATGATATGTGGGAGTCTCCACTAAAACACGAGTCAAGGGGCTGGAGGGATGGCTCAGGGCTAAGAGCTCTGGCAGCTCTTGCAGAGGACCCAGGTTTAATTCCCAGCATCCACACAGTGGCTCACAACTGTCTATAACCACAGTTCCAGGGGAAATGCTTATGGTGCAGAGATATACATGTAGGCAAGACATTCATACATATAAAAGTTTTTAAAAATTAAATGAAATTTTTTAAAAAGGTCAAGTCATTTATTTTGTCCTATATTATATGCAAGAAACAAAGTTTTTTTCTTTGCTCCTAAGAGGCACTGTGTTAGATAGTCCCCAGATGGGCAGGCTGCACATCATTTACTGTGTGTCTGTTTACTGAATTCATCCCCTGAGGGCTTATTACACTATCTACTATGGACATTCCTAAGAGTTGACTGCCCATCTTATCAGGGAGAGTTTCCTTCCCAGTGTGCTGTTTTAACAGTTACCTAAGGACTCCGAAAATATAAACAAATGTTTTGTCATAAATATCAGTATGTGTGCGCATAGGTCAGAAATACCTGATTGCTCTTCACTGGAAACAATCAGATTCATGGGTAACAGCAGCCAGCTACAGAGGCAGAACATCACTACTGTATTGGACCAGGCACTGGAGCTAACTGAGGGGTCTAGGGCCATCTGTAGCCTGAGGGAGAGCCTAAGGAACAGGTACGATGTGTCTTATGGCACATTTAATCCCTCGTCTCCTCAGATGCTACGAACTCAAGTCTCTGACCCACTTCGTAGATGGAAGAAAAGGAACCTACTTGTCCTTGGTTCGCCGAGCACAATTCTGGCTGCAATAGTTTCCTCCAGAAAGACACTCATCTCCATTGCCATACTGACAACAGTTCTCACAAAACTGAAGCCCATCAACTTTTGATTGCTCCTTCAACCTGAATGGCACCCCAGTCTTCTCTGAAAAGACTAGAATATGAAGAAAAAAAAGGAAGAAATCAAAACCACGACCGTGGGCACTCCAAAGAACCACTTCTGCTAATTTTGTTAGCGACAATAAAGAATAATGTTTGCTGAATGAATCAGTGATTGAACTACACAGCTGGGGGTGGGGCTAAGCCTGGCAGGAAATCAGTTGAATCACTCCTGTTTTTAAAAAATCTTGAAAAGGGGCCAGGTGTGAAAAGCTTTGACTTTTAATCCCACCCTGCGGGAGGCAGAGGCAGGTGGATTTTCATGAGTTTGAGGCCTGCTTGGCCTACATAGTGAGACCCTATCTCAACAGCAGCAAATCTCCCAAAAGGATAACCAAACAAAGAAACAAAAACACCACATGAGACCTTGGCTTTCTCTACAGAGTTCAAAATAGGATGAAAACTGGAATCAGTTACTGAATTACAGCCAATACTCCTGATCTAGAAGATCTATAGATGAACTTTAGATAAAGCTAAAAAGATCATGTATGTTGTTTCATGTTTATAACATTCTGATGAGTGATTTTTATTTAGTTGACTAAATTAACAGATGTAAATTTAATGTAATTGATCTCCAGGATCATAATAATCCAAATCATTTAGAAACTCACATTTCTTTCTGCCTGAATCATTCAGCAAACACTTATTAGGCACCAATTTATGCTGGACACTGATAATGTCAGTATAGACCTCGCCCAAGACAGCTCACAGTCTAGAAGAGAAGCCATGAAAGAAAGCCAGGGCTTAGAATCACATGGGATGCATGCAGCCATGGATGTGCAAGCAAGTTCTAGGATTGTAGGGGAAGGATTGATTCATTCAGTCAGGGGTAAAGGTGGGAAAGAGTTTCTGACACAGAACCTCAACAGGGTTTTAAAGGCCAAAGAAAAATAGACAAAGATAGCATTTAAACTGGAAAACAAAACAAAAAAAAAAAAAAACAAACAAACAAGGACAAAGCAAAACCAAAACAGCATGAGTAAAGGCAGGAAAGCTGAAACCACAGGATGATCTAGGAAAATGACATGTAGGTCCATGCTGCTGGCAGGGCTGGAGCAGAGCACACAGCGAAGGGGACAGAGCTGGGGGACAAAGCAAGCGGGTGAGTGGACGCCACCAGATTTTTGATGGCTTTGCTAGGTCTGCAAAGGCAAAGAGAAACTAACAAATTGGCAGGTGAGCAGTCTACATAAGTCCCACTGACTTCAGAGTGCAGGATAAATCGGAAAGGGGTGAGTTAGAAGCAGTGATTATTTAAGAGACATCTGTAATAGTTTCGGTGAGAGTTAGGAGGCCTAAATTAAGGCAGTTGCGGTGATAATAGGAAAGGCCAGATCTGAGACTTATTAAGGGAATAAAAACTGAGAGTGTTAGGTAAGAGGGAATGGGAGGAATAGATTCAGGATGACTCCTAGATTTCTTGATTAGGCACCAGGTAGGCGGTGCTACAGTCAACCGAAATATGGGTTACGGAGGAAAGAGCAGGTTCGTGGGAAGGGAGAAAGAAAAAGAAAATGAATTGCATTTGAGACATGTGCAGTTTGAGGTACCTGTGGGACACCCAGGTGGAGATGTCCAGTAGGCAGGTGGGAATACGGGCCTGGAGCTCGGGGGAGAGGTCGGGGCTGAAGACAGATTTTGGAGTCATCAACATATATGTGTTAGTTACAACCATTGGAGTAGATGAGAACAAAACAGTGCCAGGCTCTTTGGCTAAATCACCTAGGAAGGCCATTAGCAACTTGGGCTTCCTTGATAATTGCAACTAACCTTGTGCTAGTACAGACCTGGCATTAGAAATAAGACAGTTTATAATTATTTTCAAGTACAAAAGCTGGGTCCTATGTTTCGTTACAAAAGCTTACGTAGGGACGTGAGACCCAGAAGTACTCCAGGGCTTTCAAAGTCTGGCCTCCTATAAAACTCTGATTTCAAAGCAGTCAATAAGAGGGAATGAGCAGCAGATGGGCGGGCCTTACCCTCTTGGGCAGTAGGAACCATCCAAGTGGTAGTGGCGGTGGCTTTCTTAACACTCTCCATCTCGCTTTCATCTGTGATGACTTCCAAAGCTCCAAACTCATTCACCCGAAACTGGCAACAACACGGGGGGGGGGGGGGAGTGAAATTCACAAAAGTCCTCAGGGCATTGTTTATTTCGTGGCTGACACACAGACTTTAAGCAAACTAACCATGTTCCGAGAGTTGAACAGTCATGCCTTTGATAAGGCTTTTTAACAACGAGCCCTTTCATTTCTTGAATTTTGGGTTGAGGAAGGCTAGAAGGGAGTACTAGGTGTCACTACAGGTGTGCATATGGAAGCGGCCTTGTGGGTCTAGCTGGCACCTCAGACACATTTTCACTGAGATTTCTGTTTATTTAATACTATTATTTATTTAGCAAAGCTGCTGAAGCGGGATTCTCTTTCTTCCCCAAGAAATCGACTTTATCTCACTAAAACTGACCTTGTTCAAAGAGAAGGACATAATGGCCTGTCACCTTTCTCCTTATGGTCCAAGATGAAAATGCACAAACCATGAACTATTCCCTACCCCCCGCCAGACTTCACACTTCCATTTTCTTTCATCACTCTCAAAAATTTTCCAAGAACTTTAGCTCCAGTTTTCCCAAACGGAGGGGAGATAATGGAGAAATAACCGCAAGGACTGAACAAGTCTACAACATGCCATTTCTTCACCAAAAGGGGAAGAGCCCTCTAATGTCCTGGCCTTCTCATTCCTGATCCTACAAGCTTCCTCTCACCTCACTTTGGTAGCTGCTGATAAAGCAGGGTTCTGCCAGCTTACACTTGTGTTGAAGATTTACTCTCTGCTACTGTGCCATGGCAGAGACCCTGTTCACCTGAGTCAAGAGTTCATGGAGTTAAATGCTTTCTTCACTCCTTCCCATTTCCGTAAAGCAGAGTAGCAGTCAGAATTCATAGGTGCTTACAGGATGAAACATGGGTAGAAAGCTCAAATTTGAAAAGACAATAAAATGTTTCAGATCTTTTACCCTATTATATATATTTTCCACACTCATTATATAAAAGTATCAAATTCTTTCTAGACTGAATGAATTGAAATAGTTCAGGAATGTGAGAATGTTTTCTCCCTATTACGTATTCTGGATAGACATTCACAGGTAAAGCTGTGCAGCATGTTCGTGTCAGTTTAGAAAATGGTAAAAGTTAATTTCATGGACAAAAACTAACAATTTGTTTTTGAAAAAGGAAACCTTAAAAAAGAAAGAAACCCGAAAGTTCAAAAAGGAAAAAAAAGGAACCTTAAGCAGCAAATCCTCAAAATAAGGCTGACAGTACCATCTACTGGGCAAGAACAGATAAAACAAGCTACCATGATCATTATTTAATGATATTAAAGAATGTGATACAAAAATCAAGTGAGTTCAGATTTTTTTTTAAATAGGCACAAATGATTCACTGAAGATGAGTAATTCCACTTTTATCCCTTGCTATCCACGCTAATGTATTCTTATTGACAAACGTAAGAGGTGAGACAGCACCAGACTTAGAGGAGACAGAAAGGATACTGCTACCCTGCAAACCAGCCTGCATTCTAAACACTCCACAGAGGACACAAGAGGGGATCTCTGGGTGCAAAGCACAGGCCTGACATTTGGAAGGGTGCAAAGCACTTTCCCCTCTGTTGGGGACTTTTTAATAATAGATCGCTAAAAGACACTAGTGAGGTTACAATTACCATGTTATTTCTTTTGATGTTGTAACCTAAATCCCAATTACCAATGTGTTGTAAGGCCAAAGATGTTTGTTCACTAAACTATTTTAAACATCAATCGAGACAAGGTAAAGCCATGCATCAAGAAGGGGGTGCTGCATTTTACAGCTGACTTCCGCCTTGCTGTTGCAGGTCCTGCTCTCTGATGAAGAACAATTATTCATATTGGATGAGATCCTATTGCTCTCAGGGGAGCACCTGCATGTTACTGGGGGACTCTGAAAGACTAGCTCCTTCTGACTCAGAGGACTAATTTTCCCCGGAGAAGTATCTCAGATGCCATTCAAAATTCAGGTAGAGAAAGTACTCCAGCCTTGGGAAGCCCTGCCAGGTAAGCTTTCCGCTTTGTCCCAGACAGCCCCACTCTCCTAAGGCTAAGCCAGAGAGTTACTCTGCTAAAGCTTATTTGCATTTTCAAAGAACAAATTAGGTAAAACTCCTGAAGCTTGTTTTGGCAGAAATGCTGTGAAATTGAACAAGGTCTTTCGAGATCAGCAGTGGGCACTTGCTAGCTCCTGAACAGTTTGTCTGCTGACGGGATTCTGCTTCTGAAACCCCTGCTCTTGCTGCTTTCCCCAGCACCTTCCCAGAAGTCTTCACTATGAGCATTGCCAGCTCAAATGATACCTGGTTTTTAAAAGCTTCCTGGTCTCTCCAGCTGAAGGAAGTTTCCACCTCTCCAAATGTGTGCCGTTTCCCTATGTCTGTGAATGTTGACATACTGTGTCTTTAAATAGCAGTGTGCCCGTGTTAAGACAACCAGTTTCCATGCTATCAGTCTCCTCTGTCCCAGAATTGTACTACCTACTAACTAACTAACTAACTAACTAACTAACTAACTAACTAACTAACTAACTAACTAACTAACTAACTTACAAAAATAGACAGAAGGGGCTAAACGAAAGGATGAAGCACAGTGCAGGGAAAGTACTCCCTCTGAGGGTTAATTTCCCATTTCTTTCACTTCAGCACCCAAAAAGATGTTTGTGCTTTATTTCAAATAACTATAGTTAATTAGTCCAGTATGGAAAGGGCAGAACACGACAGTGACAAGAATAGGAAAATGTACCCAAGAGAGGAGATGGGGAGAAACCAAGGGGCACTGAGGTACAAGGAGATGAGACCAGAGAAAAGTAGGGGCCAGAAAACCAAAAACCTTCGGGGCCTTAAACATAGAACACTCCAGGAACTCAAACTTGGCTAGGAAGGTCAATGGCAGCTGCTCAAGAAACTTAACCAGAAAGATGGCCGTGCAGTTAGCCGGCGACCATGAGGCTGCTAAAAGGGAAGTTTTCAGGATGGCAAACTCTACATAATGGAAAACTTGTTTTCACAAAGGGAAGGTGACCTCTGTGTAGGCCAGACTGTATCAGCTGGATGCACTCCAGTTGGAAGACTTACGTACCAACTGTTAGGGAGTTCACACACCTCTAAACACATAGAACCATTAAAAAGCAGCAGCCTGGGCAATGTAAAGTTCCCAGCATGATTTAGGGGAGCAAACTTTATGAATTATTCAAAGTGCTAATATTTTAGTTTAGTAAAAAAATTAATTTGTCAACCTTTCAAACAACCAAGATTTTGATGCAGGAAATGCTACATAACATAGCCCGTGAGATGGTGTTGGGTGACAAAACTGATCCTGGGGCGTCACAACCCACATGTCCACTCACTCCTGACAGGGAACCCACGACAGACCAAAGTAGGGGCACTACCAAAGCTCAAGATGGTGAACACGTTTTTTGTTGGTTTTTTTTTTTTTTTTTTTTTTTTTTTTAATTGGGGTTCTGTACAGGAGCAAAAATAACTCAAAGACAGCTGAATCAGCAAAGCCCACCCCATCATAGTTGACAGCTCCCAAAGCTGGGAACCTGGAGCACACTGCACAGCCTGCAGGAAACCCAACAGGCTGAAGAGCATCCTTTCTAGGTGCCTCAGTTGATCTAATCCTCTTCCAGGCAGCTCTGCTGGTTTTTCATTCTTCCAGGTAGCTCTGCAGAACTGGTTCTTCATAGTTCAGCTAGTATGGGTGTCTTCTTTGTAGCCTAACACTGCTATTATGAGAGGGACTCTTAGTCCTTGCTCTGGCAGTGGCTGGGCTGGGGGGTGAGGTGGGCTGGGGGGTGGGGGAGGGGTAAAATTTGTTCAGTTTCAGGGACTTCCTGAAGCTATTTTAAGTTGTGTACCTTAATGCTTAAGGATGGCTTGTTTAAATCTCATAGGAAACTGTTACACAACAGATAAGCTACAAATCTCAGATTAAAAGGGTTATAAATAATATATTTTGTGTGGGAGGGAGACACAGGAAGACGGAGAGAGGTAGATGGGAGTGCCCTATGCGTACACATGGTGGTGCACGCATCATCCACACTATACAGAGGCCGGAGAATGTCTATGTCACTCTCTACCTCATTGTTTCGTTGAGAAAGATACTCTCTCTAAACCTAAAGTTAGGCTGGTGGCCAGAAAGTTTCAAAAATCCTGTCTCTGCCCGCTCCCCCAACTGGCCTTTGTACATGGGTGCTGCAGATTCACATTTAGTTCCTCTGTGTCTTCCACTAAGTCATTGCCCCAGCTCTTGAAGTTATTTGCTAAAGTAAGGTATCAAACTGTCTACCCCACCCCATGAAGAAGTAGATTGGACACATGGTAATTATCCCAGTAATTGCAGAAGTTTAAAAGTCATATCAAATAACCCTGATTGTAATACCCTAAATGACTTAATTACCTGATTATCTTAATAAAAATAATAGGTTAATTTCTAAAATCCACAGCTTAGAAAACTTTAAGGCAATCCAGATTTCTTAGCGATGAAAACTCCTCTTTACAACCAAAAGCTAGCTAAAAGAAAGTTATAAATGTTGTCATGTACCTGACACATAAAAAGCACTATATAGTGAAAATGCACAATAATAAGCATATGATATACTAGAAAGTTTTCATAATAAAGCGGCAAAGTCAGAAAATGTACAACCTAACTATTTGTTTGCATTCTTGTCAACTGTCATCTCCTTTTTACAGATGGGATTTTGTTGCTATTGTTTTGTTTTGTGCTTTGGGTTTTTGAGACTGTTTCTCTGTGTAGCCGTGGCTGTCCTGGAACTCACTCTGTATATCCACCTGCCTCTGCTTTCTGAGTGCTGGGAAAAAGGCATCCACCACCACCACCCTATTCAGATGTGAATCTTATGGATCCTAGCAACCCCCCATTTTTCAGATAAAGCCTGCAAGATGTAACGGTTTTAAAGAATCATTTGTAAGATTTATTTTATTATTAATTACATGTATGTGGCCAGGATGGAAGAGGGGCTATGAGGGCATGTACCCTTAGAACCCAGACGATCCCCTGGAACTGGCTTTACAGGCAGCTGTGAGCTGCCCAGACAAACTAGGGTTTCCCCGCCAAAGGAGAGCATGCTCTTAACTGCCGACACACCTCTCCAATCCCTGATGTTAAACAACTTGACGAAAGTCCACAGGGCTAACCTATGGTTGACATTATCAGAACTTGAGAAAATTTTGTTGTTGTTGTTTAAAAATCTTCAACATTCTATGTCCACCATATCTCTTGAATAATGTCCGAGCAGTTTAGTTTCTTTTTGTTCTCACATTGACTTATTTTACTGCAGAGCTATCTTGACCCAGAGAAATTAACTGTTCCATGACTTGTCATCCTACATAACTGAAACTGAAAATTTCTTCTCCTTAATAATCTTAAGTGGATGCATAACACATGCGCGTACTTATGAGCTCCATACATGCGCATACTTATGAGCTCCATACGTGTGCGTACTTATGAGCTCCATATGCTATTCCCACATACACATAATACGGAACGTTCAGATGGGGGAAACAGCAACTTTACATCTTCAAACACTGCCACTTCTACACGTTACGGACCTCTGAAATCTTCTCTTTTAGTTGTTTTAAAGAATATTATATATTACTTTAGATTATAGTTACCCTATGGTATAAAAGAATACCAGAACTAAGTGCTGTATTTTAACTATATTCTGGTATCCACTTAAAAAGAACAGTTTCTCCAAATTTCACTAACCCTCAGTGCAGTGGTTTTGTTTCCCTTAACTAGTATACTGGTACTTTGACTTAATTAAACCTAAACCAACCAAATTCTCACACACTTTTCCAACGGCAAGCAGATGTTTAAATTGTACCCTTGAGGATACAGTGAGGGCAGTGACTTGGCTAAGATATTTGCCAAGCAGCCATCCAAAGGATTAGATTTCAAGAAGCCTAAGTTAGGGGCAAAATTTTTCTATTTGAGGCAGCACAGAAAATCAAATATTATAGACACAGGCCAAGTGAGAGGAAGTCCAAACATCTGAATGACAGAGTACAAACACAAAGTCTAAAAGGCCACATGCCACAGACAGGTTCAAGGTCCCAGAGATAGGATCACAGCAAAACAAAGTGAGAAATGAGAAGTGGGGCCAGGTGGGTGCTCGCACGACTGTTTCTCATGGAGCAGCTGCACTGGTCCTAATGTAGGCTCGGTCGGGCTGCAGACATGTAATGGGCAGCACATAAGCAGTGGGCAGACTGAACCCCATGAAGAGTGCAGACTCACAGTGGGCAGCACGTATACAGTGGGCAGACTGATCCCCAAGAATAGTGCCCTTAATGTGAGATAACAGTCAGACTTACAAGAAGAGCCTGCTGTTGAACAAGTGTTTGTACAAAAATTCATATTCATAATATAAATAATTTAGAGGCAGTGAATAGTCCTATTGATTCAAATTTGTCATACTATTTTAGCCAGAACACTAGGGTACGGGGAATGTGGTACCCTACAAAGCTACAAAGCCGTTAGTAAAATAATGGCTAGACCTTCCAGGTCTGGCATTTCCATATATATTGGTCATCATAATAGACCCAAAACAGATAGATGATCCTCCTCAAAGCTATTGATTGATTTCCTCAAGCTAAGGATATTAGTCCCCTAACCCAAGTGATGAAATATAATTCATCAGTATTTCAAGTTATCTTACAAATTTACTGCAGAAGACAGTGAACTGTATATAGTACTGTGTACAGCCAGGCAGAACACTGTATTTAATGCTTTGAATTCTTACTTCACATATGTAATCACTGTAAAATAAGCTAGCATGCAGAGACATACAATATATATAAATAAATAAGCATGGCATACATACACATATATACTGAATACATATGATATATATTATACCATATATGACACACATATATCATATCTTTATCAGATATATGTGGTAAAGAAAGCATACCTTTAGATCACTTCCGGGTAAGGTACCAACTCCATCCTTCCAGTCCATAACACTGAACACATCAAACTCTTGACCACTTGTGCTAGATGCAGACTCAGTCATGATTTATTTTTTAACCTGGAAGAGGGGAAAGGGAGCGTAAATATTTCACATGCACATCAATTTGATTTGGTGATGCTTATTACTTTGGTTTCCTTTAATTATGTTATTTTCTTCATTCATCCATCTAAAACCAACTGCTTCAAAAGTATCACCGATGGGACCCCTGACTTGCCTAGCATGTCCCTGAAGGCAGACATTGTGAACCTGGACAGTCAATCTGATAACTGAGACAGTCACCAAGTACCTAAGGGGGCAAAGGGTGGTCGTGTACAAGTGTGGACTCAGTGGACCAAAAGGCAACTCATTCCGAAGCAGAGTAAAGGGACACAGCCTGAGATCTCATGCTACACAGAATAACGTTTAAAGCACATGGATTGCTTGCTTCTGGGCGGTTCCACTTAATATTTCTGAGCAGCTGTTGACCTCAAGTAACTGAGCCCTCAAGTAACTATGATCTCAGAAAGTGGAACCAGAGACACAGGAGCTACTAAATAAAATGTAGATTTAAAAGATACCATTTTGATAGGGGGAAATTGAGTCCGCTGCTCTCTACCTCTATTAACCTATCAGTTACATGTCTGACCTCTTAACACAACAAACGTGAACGCGGTTTTTCAGAAAGAACTCAGGTGTACTTGACTCAGTTGAAACATCTAGTTGTGACCCCGACAGCTTCCCAATAGCCAAGACTTGGTCAAGGACATGGAAAAGCGGTGATAGAAATGAGGATGACACTTAAAATACTTAACGAAATATGACAACATCTGAAAGATTTACACAGTTCATTGGAAAATGTTCTTGAAATGGCTAAGGTTTAATGTTACGACACTAAGCCCAGGAGGGAGCGGTTCCAAGCCTCAAATCAATGAGTTTGAACACAGTGAAGCCTCAGGCGTCAGGTTTCCAACTGCACACCAACCTACCTTTAAGACTAACTATGCGTCACGGAGCTCTGCTCCAGCATCAACGACTTCCACCATTACTGAGCGCAAGCAAAATAGCCCTCTCTTTTCCAACCCTGAATCTACACGGAACTGGACTTTCTTCACATACTTCAGCCAAAACACCAGACTGAACAGAAGTGCCAGAGGAATACTGCTCCTCTTTAATAAAGATGAGATGATAGGTAATAATACATATTTTTGTTTTATTTTCTATTTTACATTTGTTTGTTTTGTATATGTGTATCTGTTGGGGCATAGAGGTGTCACAATGCATGTATGAAGGTCAGAGAGCAACTTGCTAGGGAGTCAGCTCTCTTCTTTCACCATGTGGGTTCTGAGGGTTGACCTCTGGACATCAAATGTGGTGGTAATGAGTCACCTCTGGCCCATATTTTATTTTTGCTTGGTCTTGAGACAGAGCCTCACAACTATGCTGGCCTCGACCTCATGACCCTTATGTCTCTACTTCGTATGTGCTAGGATTATAGGCATCTTCCACCACACCAGCGAACATAATGGGGAGTTCTTCCTTATATTTTATAAATGAGCAGGTGAAAAGGCATGTAGGAAATTTGTTTTAAATTAATCAATGAAATCAAGTGGCCAAATAAAAGTGGCATTATGCCAGCGTAACTCTCCAGATACAGGTAAGGTTTTTGGTGCCCCATTCTACATCCTCGATTTTTATGTATGCTTAGAAGTCTGTCAAGGTATTTTGTTTTTCGCTTAGACAGAATCGTGTAACTTAATACATTATCCAAAATTTGCAATGAAGCCCAGGCTGGCCTTGACCTTATCCTTCTGCCTCAGCCTCCCAATTGCTGAGAATACATGCTTGCACCATCATGCCAGACTCAAGACTTGCAAGTTAGTCTTTTAATATATGCCATATGCATTTCTACAATGTCAGTAAAAACTCTGTGCTTCTTTGAATTAGAGACTTTCTTCCTTCAAGAATTTCCAGATGTACTGATATTCTTTCTTTCCCTCATTGCTTTAAATAAAGTATCAACCAAAAGACATTTCAAACTGTATGTGGCATGAATCACAAGAACCAGAGCTCACTGTTACTAATACTTAATTCTCAGAACAGAAAGTAGGATCTGAGGATCAGGAGAGAATTATGTGAGAAACTTTAGAAATATTAAATGAATTAAGGCTTTGTTCAGGGTTTTTATTGCTGTAATAAAACATCATGACCAGAAACAATTCAGGAAAAAGAGTGTTTACTCCATCTTACAACTTTCAAGTCACGCTCCATCACTGAAGGAAGCTGGGCAGGAACTCAGGGCAAGAACCTGCAGACAGGAACTTAAGCAGAGGCTGTGGAAGAGTGCTGCTTACTGGCCTGTTCCTCAAGACCTGCTTTCTCATACTAGCTTATCTATAGGCCCAGGGATGATACTGCTCCAACATCAATCATTAATCAAGCAAACCCCCTACAAGCAATCTGATGGAGATGATTTGTTAACTGAGGCTCCTCCTTTCAGATAACTCTGTCAAGTTGTAATGAACCTTTCGCATAAGGCATTAATAAAACTCTTAGTTTTAGAGTTTTATTAATTCCATTAGTTAATAAAACCAGATTTTTTTTTAATTTTTATTTTGGGAGGAATGTACATACTAAGAGCAAAACCAAGGCCACATGCAGCACTTCTGGGCAGACAAATGTTGTCACCAGTCAGCATCTTATTTTCAAAAGTGTAAGGGTCTGAGAATATAATTCAGGGACAGAAAAGCCTCCCGTAGTCATTGCAAGTTAAAACTGCTTTGAGCTAATATCGCAGACCTTATCCCCATCAGTAAGTCTATTTCTAGAAAATGATCCTTTAGATATTTCTGTGTGTATAAAACCTGTAACAATCCAAGGGTTCATCATGGGTAAAGAGTTACAACAGTTCTGTGCCATGGTATAAAACGCCACAAGGAAGGTTGAAGAGGAAACTCTCCATTCTAATACAGAAAGAATTCAAGAGGTAAAACGACTAATTTTAAGCAAAGTGTAAAAATGGTGTGCAATCATTTGTGAAAAACAAAAGCAAATATGGACTATGTACTGGGTATGTACAGACACTATTTTTAGAAGGACTCTAGCTATGTACAGAGAGGTAACAGTGCTCAACAATAGCCAAGTTGAGCCTGTCTACTAATGTTAAAACAATACATTCAAAAATTATAATATAAATATAATTCAGAAGTGTTAAAACCTGCTTCTTGCTTATTTAAAAGTATATTATAAAAGGGATGTCCTCCCATAAAAACGGTGACTACTGCTGCCAACAAGAGAAACTATGGTCTAGTACTTGCTGAGGGAAAATTAGCCCTGTGAAGTTAAAACAATACATCTAAAAATTACGATATAAATATAATATATGAATGTTAAATCCTGTTTCATACTTATTTTAAAAGTATCTTCTAAAAGTATCTTCTTTCCATGAAAATATTTTCTACTGATGCCAACAAGAGAAACTGCAGTGTAGAAGTCACCAAGGGAAAATTAGCCCCTTGAAGTTCTTGGATAAGTTACCAAGAGAGAAGTGTTAAGTCTAAGTGCAAGAATATCAGCCTAACAGATGGAAGAGAGGAAAAGTGCAGGGCTCACTCCTTCATAAAGACTACTCGCATCCCCAGGCCCAGCCTTTACAGTCCCCACCACTCCTAAGTTACACCTGACGTTTTGGTGACATTTCCTAATCTGCCCTTTCTCAGACATGTTTATGAATCATTTCTGCCATAAGCTGAGAGGAAGGAGCACATCGCCAGGCAGGGCCAAGGTCCAGGTATGCCCTTTATCACAGAGCTTACTCTTACTGCTAAGAGTAAGGGCATACTGCTAACACCGCAAATAAAATGTTTTTTTTTTTTTTTAATATTTTTCTTTAAGAAATCAATCAAGCAAAATTAACTGCTAGTTGAGTCTAGTGTTGATGACAGACCGAAAGGAAGATGAAAATGTTTATGAAAGTCATAGGCTCTGGCCACAAGATAGAAGTTTCGGATAAATTGAAGACTGAAATGTCAAACACAGTGAGTGACTCAGACCCGTTGTGTGAACACTACGACTGAGACTTCCAAAAGGAAATCAGAAAAGATGTGCAAACGTATTTGAGTTAGTACCCAACACCATCAAGAGACTACTCAACGTGAGAGTCATAGTCAGGATCTGCAGAGATCAGTTCTGTTCTACTTTAGTGATTTCACAGAACGTATGTGCTACACTATTTTTTTTTCTCTCAGTTTAAAAACTGAAGGTGGCTGGGGACCTACCCCTCAGAAATGTCATGATCTACTCATCTCGCTTTGACTAGACATAAGCAGCGCTGTGGGCTCTCCGTGAGTCTTCTTTCATGACACTTGTCTGCTCTGAGCAGATAAAAGAGAGGGGCAGAAGGTGCTCCTGCGCTAGGCTCCTGGAGCAGACTCTGAAGGGGAGAGACGAGATAGAGAGAAGATAAGAGCGTCCCCCCCCCCCCGACATGAACAGCACAGCCCAGGTGGCTGAAAACAAAGCGAAAGAGTGGCCAGATTCTCCCCACTCCCCAAAGTCGGGGGCCATGGAAGGAGAGAGGAGGATGACATCAGCACAGCACTGTGTGTAGCCTGACCATTCCTGCTCAAAGCATTTTCTCTAGAAATTATATTGAGAGGGATGTCAAGTTGGTGCTCATAAAGAGCAAAGCAGAGGAAGGTGGATCACTGTGAGTTCAAGGCCAGCCTGGTCAACCAAGGAGTCCAGGACAGCCAAGGCTACACAGAAAAATCATGTCTCAAAAGAACCTAAAAAAAAAAAAAAAAAAAAAAAGACAAGAGGCTAGAGACAAGAAAAAAGGCCTTGCCATCAAAGTGGGAGAACCACAGCATCCCCATAAACAGCAGGCAGGCATGAGCAACCTGGCTAGTTAGAACAGCAGAGCAAGCTGGGATCTCAAATAAGAGACCTTGACTCAAGATAGAAGGTTGAGAGTGATCAAGAAAGACATTTGATGTCTTTCTGGCCTCTACACATATGGTGTGAGCCCACAGATGCGCTTGTGCACTCACTCACACACACACTCACACACACACACACACACACACACACACACACACACACACTCCCAAAACAAAAGTTTTTATAACTAAGAAAACAAAACAAAACAAGACATAAATAAGGGCTGGGGTGCAGGCCAGCAGTATGGTGCTTGCCTAGAAGTATACATGCCCTGGATTCAGCTCCTAGGGCTGCGTAACAAAGAAATAAACAAAATGATTGGTTAAACAGCCACAATCATTTTAGGGTTGCTTTCTTTGAAGCTGCACTTTACAGGTTTCCATTTAACTGGTGCAGTTTCAGGGCTGAGGTACAGGGCTGCTAAGTGTGTGAGGCCAGGGTGGTTATACAATGGGGGCAGAGAAGAATCACATTAACATTCAGAGAACATGATTCAAGTATGTGACTCACAGGAGAGGCTCGAGACTTTAGAGCCCGTTGCTGCTGGACTTCTCTTCCTAGGCTTTGGTAAGAAGACAACATACCTCCAAACCTTATGTGGAGAGTGAACCGGGAGCACTGAAATCATTACTATGAACCAAACAAAACAACAACTGTGTAAGAGAGCATCAGCACAAAGAAAAAGAGCCACCCTCAGAGGTAGGAATCCAGTGCTTTGTTAAGATCATTAGCTAAAGAAGGCCTTTGTTTTCCTTCTGGAAATCAACATTCTTGCTGGGTGTGGTGGTGCCTGCATTTAATCTAAAAGCACTTGGAGGGACACAGAGGCAGACACAGGTGGATCTTTGTGAGTTCGAGGCCAGCCTGGTTTACAAAGGTTCTAGGATAGACAGGGCTACACAATGAGACCCACTCACAAAAGAGAGAAAGAAAAAGGCCATTCTTGTGAGCTGAACCAGTTTGCACTGCTCACTTATTGGAGAGCTGCATATGAAAGGGCGGAGCTTCCTCCCCATCCCAAGGCACACCTCGTCATCCCTCCGCAGGCAAAAGCAAAAGGTCACTCTTGTCCTCCTGCCATAACCGTGCTCATACTCGTTTCTTCCCCTTTCTTGCCTTTCCCTACTCTGCTTTTGTTCCCACCTCTTTAGTTCATCTGCAAAGTTTGACACAAACCAAAGTCTCAATTTCCCCATCTGTAAAATGTGGAGAGCAATAAAATCTTTCTTATATAACAACAAAGATTAGGCAAAAGCCAAGTAATACCTTAGAAACCAAGGTTTTTAATCAGGCCAAGAAAATAGTCAATAAACTATAAACTTATTATAACTCTTTGGTTTATAAGATTTTTGAGAGAACATGAGAATCGTTCAGTGGTCATATAAACTAAACAGCCAGCCAGCTGTGGCTCAGGCTTGTAATATAACCACGAGGGACACTGAGGTAAGAGGAATGCTAAGTCCCTGACTAGCCTGAGCTACACAGTATGAGAACCTGTATGAAAAAGAAGAAAAGAAAAAGAAAAGAAAAACAAAAGCTATCAACCTAAAATATTAAACAGCGCTCCACCACCCCACCCAGTTTATTTCAGCAGCAACCACTGTGTTCAAGGAAAACTTACATTAGACGATGCAAAGATTATTACATTAAAAGTAGTTCTTTCTCAAACAGAGACCATTATAGAACTGGTTAAATACAGACACTGAACCCCACAACCTCTTCACCGAAGACTAAGGGAACATCACAGAAAAGGGGGCAGAGAGATTGTATGACCCAGAGGATGTGGAAGGCTGGAAGTCGCTGTGAGATTATGTCTTTTACATATGACAGGGGAAGCTACAGCCGTGAAACCACAACAATATGGCTGCCTACGTCATCTAGACATGAGGAATGACACCACCAGCTGACATGTCTGGTAAACATGGAGAGGTAAAATCTCACAAGCCCCCACCCTGACAGTAAGAACAAGCAATTAATGACTGCTCAGAGAATAATCAGTCTTCTCCAGGGATGAGTTTTTGAACTGGTTATCCTACACCAAGAAGTCGGCCCTAAGAGCATACACATATGAACATAAAATGGACTAAACAAATTGTGTAAATATATTTAAATATATGTGTATATATTATGTGTCTGTGTCTTACAATAATAACTAAAGAAACAAGTCATGAATATTTTTTAAGATTTCTTTATTTTTACTTTATTGCATTTTGCATTTTGCCTGCAGGTAATATGTCTATGAAGGTGCCAGATCCTCTGGAACTGGAGCTACAGATCCTTGTGAGCTGCCATGTGGGTGCCAGCAATTGAACCGGGGTCCTCTGGAAGAGTAGCCAGTGCTCGTAACCACTGAGCCATCTCTCCAGCCTCAAAAGGTCATGAGCTTGAGAGCGAATGGGGGGAACATGAGAGGAGTTAGATAGGAGAAGGGGAGATAATGTAAGGTACTCATACATGAAATCTCATATAGAAATTGTCTTAAGGCAGCTCTCTAAAGAGCTGCTAGGAGTTCCTCATGTTTACACTCTAGAACAGCTGCTCTCAATCTGTGGGTCTTGAACCCTTGGGGCTCAAGCTACCTTTTCACAGGGTCACTTAAGACCATCGGAAAACACACGTTCACTTCTTGTTTCACAGTAGTAGCAAAACTACAGTTATGATGTGTCAGCAAAAGTACTGCTACAGTTAGGGGTCACCACAACCTGAGGACCGGTCTTAAAGCTTCCCAAAGCAATTCTTCCACCATAATAAGGAGGGATGTGTCAAGGGATGAGGGGATGGTGTGCTCTCTGTCAGGACTGCTCACGGCCTGCTGCACTGGTCTGATCATATTTAAACCAGACTGGATTAAAGGCCAGGTAACATTTCCCCAAGGCTGTTCCCTCCAGACACATTTTAGGATGCCATTTATCATGAAAGCATAACACTTTCAATCTTAAAATATTTGTGATTTAAATAAAAACAAAAACAAAACAAAAGTGAAGTCTCTGGCAGTCTTTGGGATAAGCAAACCTTACCCCGGGAGTCTCCCAGCCACATATAGGGAGTTCTCTCAACCAATGTTCTCCATAGGCACTCGGCCTTGGGAGCATCGTCACAGCAGACGGAGTTCCACTGGGTGCCCACTGTGAAACGTAGTTCTACAGGACATAGCTTATTTACCTTCAGACTAAACTCCTCTCCTAAGGATGCTGCCTTCTCATCTAGTTCCCAGCTTGCATCCCTGTAGTGTCCAGCACTAGGAACGGCCCCAGACCTACAATCCTGTAAGTCCAGTCTTGAGACTGTGATCCCAAGATTAGTCCCTGCATTAGAAGACCTTCCTAAAGGTCTCAGTGGCCTTCTATACCTCCGACATGCCCCTTATTGGGACATTTCCCATAGCCCAAACCATAAACTACATAGTGTCCTCAACATACAGACAAAGAACCTAACGGACAACTTTAGAGGAACACGGACATACCAGCGCAAAAGGGACTCAACATTTCATCATGTTAAAGGATGTTACCTACACCAGCTACTTTGAACCCTACAACTCTCTCTTAAAACCAGTAAAGACTATTACCCCTCTTTGAAGGTAAGAAAATTGAGGCCATTTGGATAGAAACATTCTTTTATTTTCCCAGACAGTACCCAAGGGTTTTTACTTTACTCAACAGAAAGGTTAAGCTTCAAGTGAGAGTGAAAAGCAAAGGGTCAGGAGCCATGATGCTTGGGATTAAATATCAACCTCACAGTTTACTTCTAGGCAGCATCTTAGGCAGGGCACCAATCCCTCCTCAGCCAGAGCTGCTTTGGCTACAAAATAGATGGGAATGTTTACTTTCCAGGGACGTAAGAATTTCGGTTTCTTATAGTACACAAGCTGGAATGCTTTGCAGACCATGGTCATCCAGAAGAAAGATGTACCTACTCATGGTAGGTGTGTAAGTTTATCAACTGAAACAATGTATCCAGTGGTGCCTACGCTCCTCCCAGCCAGCCTGAGGAGCCTAGGTGTAGAAGGCAATGCAGGGCAGGGGTGACTGTGTCCCGGCTGATACCACTTGCCTCTGTAATCATTCAGAAGTCCAGAGACTGGCGTTTCGGGCAGTTACTAACAATGGCGTGACTCTTGAGATTTCGTGAACAAAGCAGATTTCATTTCAAGGAGAATCTGGAAGAGCTTGTAAGGTCTCCCAAATAGATGGTAAGTAATATATTCTTTCACACACAGACACACAAAGAATATTTTAACAACTCAAAAGTAAACAGATAGAATGAAAACTGAATTCCTGAACCAATACCATGACTGGGGCCACTGGCGACCTTCCTGTGACATTTGTGCTAAGAACACGTTAACAGTTCTTCATATGCCAGCAACAGTGGTTACACACACAACCTGCTTCCCAGGGAGCAAGTAGAAAGCACTGTTTGCCCTGCTGCGAGAAGGCAGTGGGAAAAGGAGAAGGGAGGGATCCTTCAAAAGAAGGGCTTCTGGGACTCCAGGGAGAGCCCCTGCGTGAGCCCCAGGACGTGTGCCTGGTGCACAGGGAGTTGCCAAGCGACAGGCTGGAGGACAGCATCTGCATCCTGACTGTAATACCCACACTGTGTCCTGATCATCTACAGATAAGAAAGCTTTTAAGGGGAGGGGGCGCTGGAGAGACGGCTCAATGGTTAAAAGCATGGGCTGCTCTTCCAAAGGACCAGGGTTCAATTCCCAGCTCTCACATGGCAGCTCACAACTGTCTGCGACCCCAGTACCAGAGGATCCGAACCCCTCTCACAGACATACCAACTGGTAAAACACCAATGGACATAAAATAAATAAACTTTTTAGGCTTTTGAGGAGAACTTGGTTTGCTGTTTTTTTAAAATCCCCCATGAAGACTCATGGTAGGTATGTGAGTTTATCAAATGAGTGACCCATGGCTGGAGAGACGGATCAATTGGTAAAGGGCTGCCTGGTGACAGAACCTCACTTCAGATCCCCAGACCTCACAGAGAAAGCACAACGGTGTCTGCCGAAACCCAACATCGGTGAGCTGGAGGCAGGGAAGGGGAATCCCCTGAATGTGTTGGCTACTTAAATGCCTATCCTACCTCCTGAAAGTTCCAGGCAGATGAGACCTTATCTCAAATAGAAGGTGTAAGATGGTTGAGTAAACACACCCAAGATTGTCTGCAGATCTTCACGTGAATCTGCACACACACACACACACACACACACACACGAAGAGTGATCAAAAAGGAAAACATAAGCGCTTGCTCCATTATATAAAGTCCTTCATTTAAGCTGCAATAATGAAGAAGAGAAAAGGCCGGCTGGGGGGGGGGGGCTGTTTAGAGATACAACAGCCTAGTGGGAGAGACCACTGGGGAGACAAGAAACCAGGGAAAGGAATCCACTTATCTATCCATGTCATGTTCTCCCCTGAAAATTCCCAGCTGACAACTTGGCTGCTAAGTACTTATTTCACTGCTTGGCAGAAGCCTTGTATTGGTGCTCCAAGAAACTCCCCTCACTTAAGCGTCAGCGAAGAACACATCAAAAGAAGTTAAATTCAAACCTCTTAAATGGGCTTATTCAATAAGGATAAGAGAGATGTAAACCCGCACTTGAAGTATCTCTCAACAAACACATATTGCTACAAAGAAAAATTTCCCTTTCAAATCAAGCACGACAGACACAAGCTCTTATGTTCTACTCACCCGGCCTGATAAGAACTGAGTTGCACACATATTGGAATTAGGATCTGTAGTGGAGAGATGAGAAGTTCTGCCCTGAGGGCCCAGGTTCACATATTGGGAGCAGGCAAAACTCTCGATTATTATGATCTGAGAAACCTAGTACAATCAAGGACCAACCCTTGGGGCTCTCAGTCTTCCATTTCCACTGACCCTGCACAACAGAAACCCAAGAGGCAGGTGATACCTAGGAGGCCTTTACATACAAATTCTGTACCGAGGATCCAGGCCCTGCCGCCCTCTCCCCACTTGCCCTACTGCCATGTTATAGTGAGAACTGCCCTGCTTCCAACAAGGCAGTGTTTCTGTGACTTGCTGCCTGTGCAGTCATGACGCCTGTATGCAAAGCAGTAGTCACCAAGGACTACAAAATCTCAACTTCCTGCCCTTCAGTTCATTACTGTCAGAAGGTGAAGTGTTTGAGATTCTGTGGCCTCACCTATTTACTTCCTCTAAAGGAGGAACAGAAAATGAAAAACTTCTTTCAAGAAAAAAAATGTACACAAAACTGAAATCACATTAACTGACATTAACGGGCCGATGGCCTATTTGTTAAGTTCCCACCAAGTGCTCCTGAGCTCGCTTTCCATGTACAGAGTAGAAGATAACTCAGAGAGGAGCAGAAATGTTCTTCAGAAGGCCCTCGTCTCATCAACATACTACACTAGAACGGCAATAATAGAAATTCTACACCCATTAAAGGGATCCAAGGGCTATAAAAAGCCCAAGAACCGGTGTGGCACAGACACGTCCTTGCTTTTGCTACATAGGCATGAACTTAAATTTAAAGGAGAGAAAGCTAAATGTAGCGTCTTGTTCTTTTATTTCATTTCTTAATTTTTTTTTAGAATGCTAAGAGCGGTATCTTTTAATTCTGGCTTCATATTTTTATAGAACACGGAGCTAAAATGGAAGCGTGTACACTCTTATTTCTCTTTTGCATGTAATAAATTAGATTTGACCAGATTTTCTTTCACTCACAGAAGTCATGCCTCCAGGCTTATCTCAATAACCATTTGTAGCAAACCTCCCTATCAACAGATTGAACAGCTAAGCTGCATTCACAAAGTAAGACCATACCACCAGAGTGAATTATTTAGATTATTTAACACCCAGACACAATTAGCCATGCACACCTTCCAATTCACTATAGAGGAGCCAGTGGTGAAACAGATGGGAAAATGCTCTCCGGACCTTACAGGCTAAACAACCTTATTCAATACACTGAATTAATCGGATTCCAGAAAACTCTATCCAACATAAAGGCATGGTCCCACTTGGAGCTCAGCTAGCACACAGTAGGTGTGTTTGAACAAGCCATTATCCTGTAATCCACACACGTGGTGACAACTTTAAGTCACAATGAAGGCTTGTGTGATGTGGAACAACTCTCACAGCAGATATACGAGACCACTGCGACACAAACACAGAATCACTGAACAAGGCCAGTGCCTCTTCCGCTCACCATGCACATGGCCTCCTGATCAGAATTTAGCACCAGTAATTAAAGCACTGTCGATGAAATATTTCTAACTGTATTTTCATCTATAGTCTATGATACTACAGCACCATTCTATCCACCACCCACCTGATTCTCCCTCCCTCCCTCTCTCTCTCTCTCTCTCTCTCTCTCTCCCCCTTAAGTTTCTTTTACAACCCTGGATGTTGAGATAATTCCACTATCTTTTCAGTCTGGGTCAGTTAGCCTAGATGCCACTTTTTTTCCGTGAGGACGGAGTCTCACCCGTGCCAGGCATGCTACCACTAAGCCACAATTCCAGCCTCTGTTCCTTTTAACTATTTTATTAATACTTTGTGTCATTTCAAGGCAGAGGACTCTCAGCATAACCCAACAACTGGACTTGTTTCTCAACTCTCAGTTTTAAAAAGGGCGGGATAAAAAGATAAAGCCCAGCGGCAGTGGTGGTGGTGCAAGCCTTTAATCCCAGCACTCAGGAGGCAGAGGCAGGTGGATCTCTGAGTTCACAGCCAACCTGATTTATACAGTAAGATCCAGGACAGCCAGAGCTAGACAGAGAAACCCTGTCTCAAAAACTAAAAACAGTAATATTTTTTTTAAAGAAAGTAATAAAATCAGAAATCTAAAGGTAACAAAAACAATCCTAAGGGATAGTATCATTTTCTCTGGTCCTCGCCATTTCAAACAGTACAAGACCAATTTGAACAAGTTACTAAGTATCTCTTTGGCTCACTCTGAAAGAAAAATAACCAGTGGAAGTGGGAACATACATCAGGAGGCTGCTGCAGGAGTACTGTGAGTTCAAGGCCAGCCTGGGCTACGTTTGGGTTTGAAGCTGCCTTGTACTACACCCTGAAACACTGTTTCAAAGTCATACAGAATGTTCAAGTCTAGAGAAAGTAGTAGGAGGGTCCTGGTAAAATCTTAAGTAAGACATTCGCAGGGCATGCCCTCTACCCCATCTCTAGAACAGCAGCAGGCTAACAGTCACATACATTTACCTGTGACGTCATCTCTAGCATTCCCGCACACTCAATCATGTGCTCGCTTTGTGCACTACCATATGTGGGCAGCTTATCTCTCTAGATTGCGAACATACTGAAGCAAAAGAACGACATTCTGCTGCTTTATAAATGTAACACACCGAGTCAATGCTAAGTTCAATAATGTTGATAATATGAATACTCCCCAGTATTGATCAAGATAGAATCGATGCTCCACAAATGAGCAGAGTGAACACACGACATTTATGGTACACATGGGAAGGAAAGACACTAGAGAAGACATTTACTATATTACATATAACGAGTATGCAGTCCTTATAATCTTCAAAGTTTATAATCCCAAACCCACTTTTTAAAATTTAATTACCTCTCTCTCTCTCTCTCTCTCTCTCTCTCTGTGTGTGTGTGTGTGTGTGTGTGTGTGTGTTAGCACCCACCTAGAAGCACACATACCATGGCACTTCTATGGAGATTCAGAGGATAGCCTGGGGTCAGTTCTGTTCCTCGACTTGATCAGACTCAGGTAATTACACTCTGCAGGTGTCTTTCTTTACCCACAGATCCACCTCCATGACCCCCAAATCCACATCTCTCTTCATGATCACTCAAGGTCAGCCAAGTTCCTCTGACATGCCTTGTCCTTTTCCTTCCTTCAAACTTCCTGTCTCCTATATGGGATTTCCTCAGCCTCATATCAAATTCAACTGTACACCAGGGCTCTCTTGTTTGTGATGCTGCCTTTCCTCTAACTGCTGCAAAACAGTCTCCAACAAAAACTGAGTCACACCCTCGGATATCACTGAAATAATTTAACATTGTAAAAAGACAACCCCAGAGAATCTCTCTGCTGGATAATAAAGCAAAAAGTAACATTACAAAATATCACTTCTACAAAGTCCCTGAACTTCAAAACATCATACACAATTCTGTAAACATGTGAACACATCATGATTTTAAGTACAGTATTTTCACCTATATTTTAATAATCCCCAAGTCCCAGGGAGGTGACTCCATCTAACAGTAGCAAATAGGAACAGTGGTAGAGCAGATCTTCACCAGCTCACCTTGTGAACTGGTCAAAGACAGTCCACCACCTTTGCTAGAAGTACAATTCAGGTGTTTCTCAGCCTGATTATAAAGTGGCTTCCTTGCTTCTGGAGACTAACTAAAATGGGATATTTACAGCCTTCTGTATAACATTCAACACCATCAGCTAGACACCCAAGTTCATGTCTCCTGACTGTTGGCTTCTAGGACACCTAGAGCACGTGTTCTCTTCCATGGCACGAAGTGCAATTGTTACACAATTACTATATATATACGCTAGAACTGACTCCCGCAGTTGTTTCAATTAGCAGAGCTCTTGGTTATCTCTCTTCCTAGGCTAAAGATCCTGCGAGCTCCACGGGAACAAAACCTAACCTTTCAGATTCCAGCACCATTAAAACTCAGTAACAATTACTTAAGAAAATGGAAACCTGGTTTGAAGGAAGACCCATCTCTCCATGAGACCCCACAGGTCCCACCGTCACATACCATGTGAAGTTACTTCTCTTATAAATTTTCTATCCTGAGAATTTTGTCTATGACAGCACATAATTCCTAAAATTAAAATACCATGGGCTAGAGAGATGCTCTTTCAGAGGACCTAGGTTTGATCCCCAGCAGCTACATGGTGGCTCACAACCATCTGTTAACTCCAGATCCAGGAGAGTATGAGATCTCTTCTGTCCTCCCCAGGCACAAATGGCACACAGTCATGCACACAGGCGAAAAGCCCAGAGGCATTGAGTTAAAACAACAATGACAAAAAAACCATGGCATTTACTCAAGAACTACCTCTGGGTTACTCTAGGATTAATTAAATGGACAAGCACATCTTCTCTCCTTCACTACTGAGTTTTTAGACCCTTAGGACATTGACTGGATAATCAATAAAAGGAAATGAAATAAACAAATAAAAGCAGAGCACGTCAGGGTTTGTTTTGTTATGCTTAGTATCACGGGGATGAAAATAACAACACAGTATCTCTCGGTGTCTCTCTGTGTCTATGCGTCTCTGTGTCCCTCTTTCCCATCTGGATTTTAGAGTTGGCTACAATGAGAAACAGTAACAAAGATGTCTAGAAAACAGGTGGGGGAAGTCTTACTTGTACTTTTCCTTACAACCAGTCATTCTCGGAAATCAATTCCTGACCTCCCCAGGGACTCCCATCACTGTCTCCCCACTCTGCTTTCTCACCTCTCATTCAGGCAGACACACCATAACACCACAGTAAACAAATTGTCTGGACACCAATCCACCCTTCCCTCACCCTCCCACTTCCACAAGTAAGCATTATTTTTAAACATTTCTTACATTTAGCCCTTCTATTCATTTGGGACAAAGTTCAGGCTTTGTAAACAGCAGCAGGATAAAGTGCAGTTCCTCCATTCAGAAGGCAGTGGGATTTTTTGTTGTTGTTGTTGTTGTTGTTTTGACAATGGAGCTGGGGCGTTGGCTCAGTGGTTCAGAGTACTTGCTGCGTTTGCAGAGGCCTGAGTTTGACTCCTAGCACCCACTTGGCAACTCACCACCACGCCTAGGGGATCCAACACCTTCTCCTGACTGCAGAGGACACCAAGCACAAATGTGGTGCACAGACATACATTCAGGTAAAACACTTATGCATAGAAAGTAACAAATCTAAAAAAAAAAAAATTATTAAAGAAGAAAAGACAGACAACACCAGGCATGATGGCATGCATGTTCAATCCCAGAACTCCTGAGGCAAATGTGGGAGGAACTCTGAGAGTTCCTGGTCAGCCTGGTCAACACAGTGATTTTCATGTTAGAGCTACAAATCTGAGATCCTGCCTCAAAAAAAGAAAAGGGGGGGGGGAGAGAAAGGAAAGACACCGCTAAAACTTTTGACAAGTATATATGCTATCAAACTACAAAGGCAATCCTCTCCCCTAAACAATTTAATTCTTGTTCTTCACAAATCCTGGCAACATTGGGAAGGAAAAAATGACCACCACTCACTTGCATGCCTCTTAACAATTCCCAAAATCTTACTTTATTTGGAACTTCCCTTCCAAAAAAAGGCAAATGTTGATATTCCCATTTTTCAGATGGAACAACCCAGGCTGAAGGTGACCCAATAACTCACACAAGATGATACAGGACATTGCAGGCTTCAGGTTTCTGATTCTCACTCTAGCTTGCTCTGCACAGCCACAGTGGCTCTTCAAGTGAAGACTAGCAAGCGCCGTCTTCAACTCAGCACCCCGAAGCTGCACTGTCCACCCAGAAAGCACCCACTCTCCCAGGAATCAGGTTAATGTTTGCCTGGCCTTGTAGCTGGCCTCACCCACTGTCTGCGGAGCAGCATCACACGTCGACAAGGACTGAAACATCTTAGGTGGTACTAACTGCACTACCTAAGACAACCCTCAAACAGAAAAGGACCAAAAGCCACTGCTTGGAGTCACTTTTATTCTGGCCATTATTCAGCTTCATTGGTAATCCACACCTGACCCAAAGAAGATAATTAGTTCTACTCATAAAAGGCAGGCTTAGGCCCATGAGATGACTCAGTAGGTAAAAAGGCACTTGCCATTCAGTCCTGACAGCCTGAGTTCAATCCCCACAACCCATATAAAGATGGAAATAACTCCAAAGACACCCTCTAACTGCCAACCATGCGCACACATGCACAGACACACACACACACACACACACATACACACAACAGGAATACTAATAATAAATAAAATTTTAAAGGAAAGTTAACTTTTATTTCCTTTTTTTCTCTGCCACGCAATAATTAGCAAGGTTTTTAATACTCAAGACAGATGAGGCAGCAGAGCTAGTGGGAAAGGGTCAAAACAGTGCAAATAGAAGAAAACACTACTTAGAAACACACGCTAGCTGTGTGTTTCTTACACCATTGAGGAATGGCCTTGATCCTTCCTTGAGGTCAACCAGTATCCTCAAGATGACCAAAAAGATTTATCAGACAACAGCTCTATAGCCCCATAGAAATGTTCTCAGAACTTTGTAAGTCTATGCTATCTATCCCTTAATCATGGTATCTGGCAGAAGAAGACCTTGGATTTAATCCATAGGAGACACTTAAATGTTAATTACATGTTAATTAATTAGCCCCCCCCCCGACTGTCATAAATTTTAGCTACAAAAGTGTACCTTGGATTGTAGGGACATTTACGGTTCTCTTTTCTTCCCTACCATTGTATATCTCTATCTATATTAGGTATTAATTCACAACCACTTTGTTCCGGTTTTCCCGCTTGTTCAATTAAAAAAAAAATACTTTCAGTAGAAAAAAAAGGTGCTGATCCAGTAATGAAGAATCCAATAAATGGCTGGGTACTGGTGGCACATACCTTTAAACCCAGCATTCCTGAGGCAGAGGCGGGTGAATCTCTGTGAGTTTGGGGCCAGCTTGGTCTACAGGTTACACAGCGAAACCCTGTCTCAACCACTCCCCGCCCCTACACCCCCCAGTAACACGGGGCTAGGGAGAAGGTTCAGTTAATAAAGTGACTGCCACAAAGCATGAAGACCTGTGTTTGGGTCATAACCTGAGCACTTGTGGGAGGGTGGTAACATGGAGAGCTCTGTAGCTCATTGGCCAAACAATGTAGCCAATCAGTGAGCCAGGTTCAGTGAGAGACCAGGTTAAAAAAAAAAAAAAAGTGTGGAGAGCAATACAGGAAGGGATGTAACTGTAACAACTCCCGTGGCTCTCTGGCCTCCCCATGCACCCACACCAAAAACACACAGGACCAAAGGACAGCCTCATTTTTGCCTTATGTTTTCATTCACTTTTCAAGCACACGTGCTGTCTACTTGATCATACATTCAAAGCAGCTCCCACATACTTAGGTTTTTTGTTTTGTTTTTCTCTACCAAAGCCATCACACAGTCTCCTTGATGCCAAATGCAGCGCCCAGCAATTTTGTAGCAACAAGTGACTCTTACCTTGAGGCAGACAGAACTGTCTGGTGGCCTTCAAAGCGGCTGTGTGCCTCCAACACTTCTCTTAAGGATCTAGCATTGATTTAAAAAAAAAAAAAAAGCAAAGCACTCTCATAAGCCCTTCACTCCCACGATCTACAATTCAAACTCAACACCCATCATTCCACAACACATCGCTCTGTGCAGTAAAATAAAATTAACCAGTTCTGCGTGAGGTGAAATTAACTTGGGTCATTCACATCATCCCCACATTCTAAATTCATGCAATAAAAACCTCCCATTTTAAATATGAGTAGTGTTAGCCAAGCACTAGGAACACTGAGGCAGGAAGATTTAAGTTCAACACCAGCCTGGCATACATAGGTGGTCACTGTCATTGTGTGACAGACAGGTGGCAGTTACAAGGATGATCTGACACAACCTTAATTTCTCCAGTTTTTATCTTAAAAAAAAAAAAATCAAGATTCTTTACAGAACACACACTGGGAGACAGTTATGTAACTCATGTATATATATATTTTATCCATGTGTTTTAAATCATAAATTATACAAAGTATCCCAAAGTAACTTTTTACTCAGTGAATCAAAGTTACACTCTTACAATGAAAAGATATTATGTATTTTATGGCATATTATGTAGGTTAATGAATGACTTCTTAGCCTGAAATTTTATCTGTCACAGAACAAAATAATCCTCTCATACTAAAAGCAAATTTCAAATTTTTTACTTTTTGCAAAGTTTTAAGAACATGTTTCATTTTGACTTCTCCATAACATTCCAAATTAAGCTATCTACTATGATTCCTTCAACGAAAGATCCAGACGATGCCAAATATAAAACAAATTTTCTCATCTAAGGAGTACCAATCTCAAATCTCAGAATAAAAGGTTCTGGTTTTGGTTTCTGTAACGTAAGCAAGGAAGAGTAGAAATCACAGGCCTGCAAGCTCAGACCTCCTCGTTTTCTAATTTACAAAACTTCTATTTCTGAGCGGCGTCCTCTCTCACCGCTGGCTGCTAACGCAGGTCCTCTAATTACTTCCACGTCTAAACGGACTACGTAGCTACAAGTAAAGGCCAAACTTTGCTCTCTGCCTCGCGAACTTAAGATGCGTTTAACCACTAGAGGTCCCCCCTTGGCCAGTTTTGCAGGCTGGCTATTTTGCTGCACTTGAAACTTTCCGGAGAAATGCTCTCTACTCGAGTCAGTGTTTTTCTAAAAACTTGCGCAAAAATCCACGCGACCGAGGTAGCCAGCACACGGTCTCCCGGGCGCCCCACGCCAGTAAAGACACCACAACCAAGCGTCTACGAAAAGCGAAATGAAAATTCAACGCGCTCATCCCAGCCGACGCACTACCCCCCCACCCCCCCAAAAAAAACCGGGTTCTTTTCCTAGTCTCAGTTTTCCTTAACTTAGAACAATTCTTAAAAATCTATTTTTGTTCCTGGGCACTTGGGGTGATCTTAAATGCACGTTTTTTGGTGGCAAAGGAGCGGGCGAGGGATGCGGGGGGGTGGGGGGGGAGGGCCGTGCAAACGGCGCCCGAGGAAGTTGCATAAGGAAAGAGACTCCGTTTTTTCGGGTCCCCCTAAAAGAAAAAAAAAAAATCAGCGGAGGGGGGGAAAAGGAGGAAAAAGGAAGCTGGGCGGTGGCCGCAGAAGGATAGAGAAGGGAAACCGAAGCGACGCTTTACCTTCGTGTCCCCGTGGAAGGGTGGGGCGAGGGAGCCAGGGACCCACGAGACCCGGCAGCGCGGCTGGGTCTCCCACCCGGGAGCGCGGACGGACGGACGGACGGACGGGCGGACGGGCGGACACCTCGGCCCGGCGCGGCGGGCCGGGCGCGCGGAGAGAAAGCCGTCCCGCCGGTCAACTTTCTCTCTCACGGCGGCGCGGTGGGCCGCGGATCGGATCGGATCGGATCGCGGGGTTCGGATCCCAGAGCCCTCCCACCTTTTTTTTTTTTTTTTTTTTTTTCTCCTCTTTCTTTCTCTCCGTGTGTCTCTCCGGTTTGGGTTCTTCTTCCCCCTTCCCCCCTCTCGGAGGAGATTAAAGTTTTCCCTCCGCCAGCGCGCCCCTCGCCCCGCCGCTCTCAAGTTTGCGTCCTCCTCCCGCTCGTCCTCCTCCCCGGCGGGCCGGCTGGCTGGCTGGCGGGGCGCGCGGCGGATGCCTCGGCTGCTGCGCTTCCCGATCCCCACCCCCGCCGGCCTCTACTTCCCCCGCCCCGCCGCCGCCGCCGCCGCCGCGAGGCCAGCCCCGCCGGGCCCAGGACGCGAGCGCCGAGCCGAGCGCAGCCCATGAGCGCGGCGCCCGACCGCCCATCGGAAGAGCGCCGCGCAGGGCAAGAGTGTAGACCTCGGC
>NW_026585797.1:21235777-21245751 GCF_907164565.1 Psammomys obesus
CCCCCCTCCAGCCGCTTCCGAGTCACTTGCCCACTTTTTTTTCCCGCCCCCCCCTCCCGGGATTAAGTTTTCTCCTCTTTCCCAGAGGCGCAGAGAAGCGGGGGAGAAGCCCCCTTTCCTCCTTCCCCTCCCCTGATCTCTTTTCCCAAGACGAGGGTGCGCTTCCTGCCCTCTCCACGTCTCACAACTTTCACCCTCACCCGGAAAAAAACAAAAAAAGCCAGAAAACAACCAAACCCGGGGGACGCCTTCGGCACGGGCCGGCCTGCGGATTAATTAGAGATTAGATCCGATCAACCGCTCCTTACCCCCAAATTTTCTCCTCTCTCTCTCTCTCTCTTTTTTTCTCCGTCTCACGAGTAGTCCTGACAAATGGTCCAGGGCTGCGGGCGCAGTGCGCATGTGCGCGTAGAGTCAGGGCTGGGGAGAGGGGAACTGCGCTGGTGCCGGGGCCGCCGCCGCCGCCGCTGCGCCTCGGCCGCTGGGAAAGCGGCGACCGAGCGGCTCGGCCCCCCGCGGGCGGCCGCCTCAGGTGCAGCCGTGCCCGCCGTCCCCGCCGCCGCTCCCGCGCCGGCCCGAGCGGATGCGAGAGGCTGCCGGGGTTACAGCTTCTTTGTCTGCTTTGGCACTTTACTTTTTTTTTTTTTTTTTCTTTCCTCCCTCCCCAAGGCCGTCCTCCGAGCGGCGGATCCACCATGTGCCGGTTCAGCGTGTGCGTTCAGCCATTAAGGAGCGGGCCCCGGTCCCGCGCCGTCGCCACCCGGGGGGCGGGTGGAGGGGGAGGCTGGAGACATGCCACAGGTCAAGGCAAATAGGGTCTGAAGTTCTAGGCTTGCGCGGAGTTCAAGTCGCCCCCTTCGGGACTGGGAGAACGCGTAATGGAAGTCTGAAACTTGCGCGTCTCTTTCCGCATCCTCGGCGAGGTCTGTGTTGACAGCTCCGGCGGGTTAGGCCTCGGCGGTAAGGGATGCTGGGAGTTCTGCCTCAACTTAGAGATCCCTCGTAAAGTGCCTAGGCAATAAGCGGGGAGCGCCCGCTTGATGTTCTCAGTCAAGATGGCTGAGCCTTCCGAAACGGCAAACCCTGCCTTTGTCCGCGCGTCAAATCTGGACCGAGCTGTGGCTGCGTTTCCACGTTGACCGTTTTCTGCTCACGGACTGCGCGCCGGCTCTGGGCAGTTCATGCTTTCCCTTTCCTGCAAGGCTCGGGCGGGGGCAGACAGAACAATGCAAAGTAATTAAAGTTAGGGCGACCGTGTCGACGCCAGTGTGAGAGTTTTCTGTGAGGGAGAGAAGGAAGGAAAAAAAGAAAGCATTTCCGAGACGCTGAGGCAAGCCTTACACTTCTCAGGGAGGAAAGGGAAAGCTGTGGGGAGGTAAAGGAAAGCTCCGCCTCCAGCGTGTGCTGTTTGTTTTGCATCTAATAAAGGGTGCAGGGGCCTTTCTCTGCTTTTGTTGCCCGAGGCCTAGAATTTAAATATCCCACAGATGGAAATTCCATATTAAAAAGCCTTCCTCTAAAATGTAAGTGAGATTATTCTTGATTGATTTTTTTTTTTCACTTAAGGAATGTTCCCTTGAACTAGTTTCAGAAAATAAACTCTTAAATTCTGTCTTCAGGCGCGTGAAATCGCTGTAGAAAAGCAGACCGCCATCTATTGCTTCCATTACTGTAGAGACCAGCTCTCAAAGCCTCAAATCGAGGCGCATGGCTTCGGAACACAGGTGCTAACTAACCCTGTAGCACTTAAGCGAGTTCCTAAAATAAGCTTCCTGGGTTGAGCAGCCATTGGTTCAGGGGTGAGCAGCAGGGAAGGTCCGGTTAGTGAGAGTTGTTGATAATCTCAGCCCACCACCTGAGGATTGATTCCACTCCTTACATTTAACCTGCTTCAACGCTGTTCAAGGACAGCTTCATTAGCAGACAGAAATTTCTGCTTCCCAACACCCCCCCCCCCCCCCCCCCCCCCCCCCCAGTTCTTCAGTAACAAAAAGGTGAAATGGCCAAAGGCAGGCTATAAGAGAAATAAAGAAAGGCCATAAGACCTGGCCCCAAGAAAATTAAAATTGATTTCAAAAATTTTTTTTTTCTAAAACTCCACCCTGAAGTCACTCACTAGATAATGTTAGGCGATATTTCTATTTCTATTGTGTGTGTGCTTTCATAGACATTAATTCAATAGTCCTTTTTTCTTTTAGTTGGGTTTTTGTTAGTTTCGATTTGGTTTTTGGTACAGAGTCCTGTATGGAAACCCAGGCTGGCCTTAGATTCACAGCAGTCCTTCTACCTCAGCTTCCTAAGTGCTGTAGGTGTTTGCTATCGAGCCCAAGCACCGCTTCCTGCAAGGTGCCTCAGATGAATAGGTGCCCAAAAGTAACATCATATTGTGTTGAGTCGTAAATACTGTGGTAGTGAGAACTGAGGAGAACCAGTAGCAAGAAGGAAAGATGTATATAGAGGATGTATCATGATCCCTTATCCTAGAAGAGTCTATGAAAGACAACCAATCAGAGAAGGCCTATTAAAGCCAAAGGTTTAGAGAGCTGTGCCTGGCATGGAACCCTGCCCTGGTAAGGGTTGGCCAACAGAAATGGGGATGGTTTGAGGTTTGATGTAATAGAGACATTGTATCTCTGCTCCAGAAGACACTGAAAAGCTTCCTCTCAAGATGTTGCTAACGTGTGGCCCAAGGTAGTGGAGACAGTAAAGATCTTAAAGATGTAAGAATAAGGAATTTTAAAAACTGCTCCCCAAGTCCCCACCAAAAACTAAAATAAAAAATTCTTAAATGCCACCATCACAGACAGAGATGTCATTAGAATCTAGATACCAACTTTATTCTTCCTATGATTTGGTACTGTAGTCAGTACATTAGTCCACATTTTCTTGAAAAACATAATATGCTAATAAAACTTCTTTACCTGCTTTCAACTTTCCACCCTATCTTTGGCTGGTGAATACTTGATGCTTCTGTCCAGCATCACTTAATCTTCTCCTTCTCTGCCTCTTGCTCATCCAACCCTACCCCACACATGAGACCATGTAAATACTAAACTCATTCTTCAGATGTAGCCTATCACTCCCTGATATCCCAGACAAGGGCCAATTACTTCAGCCCCTTCTTTTTCCTCCGTGTTGTTATATCACATGTCCACACCTTCCAAATATACATCCTGAGGTATTCTGAAGCCAATGTGATTTTACATGGAAAACATTTTAAACATGTTACAGCACTCTCTCTTCAAAAACACGTTGAGGCTTCTCAACAGCTCCCAAGTGAAGGCCACTCAAAGCACCTGACTTTTCATCTGCCACTCTGCATGAACTTCCCAGCTGGAAATGTTCCCTCCCTGTCCTTAACATTAAGCTGTCTTGCCTTTTAGGACATGGGCCTGTAAGGGGACGTCCTCCCCATGAACCAGCCCACCCACTCCACACAGTTAAAGATGCCCAAGAATGAAGTCCAATATGTTTGTCTTCTGTCCCACCTGTGCCACCACCACTGGGAACCACTGAGCCAGACCATCCACACTTTGGGGCTTCCATTCTCTCTTTAGTCTGAGGAAAAAAGACTACCTCTGAGATTCTTTAAAAGGCACATCTCTCTGACCCTCCCTATGTAATAGGAACACGTCAAATTTTCGTACAGATGTATAAAGTGTAATTTAAGTCAGGAGTGAGGTACCAGAATGTTGTCAATGGAGAGAGAGCTCATTCTCTGGGCTTAAGCCTGTACTAATAAGATAAAGGTCGAGGATTCCATTTCTCTATGTCTAGTTAGAGTTGATCTGTTTTATAGCCACAAACTGATTTTCTTAGCCCAGGACCTCATGTTATAATATGTGTGACTGGTTGGTCACCACCCTTGAGGTAAAGTTGAATATTTCTAGAAAAAAATTTTTAAGTGAACAACACTAAACATTGTGTTTTTTACTGATTTGTCTTTTAAGTATGCATTGAGTGATTGAATAATTGTGATTTGTTTTGGTTTGGTTTGGTTTTGGCCTAGGTAATTTTGTTCTTCATGTTATTCCAAGGATGTAAATATTGGTTTCAGCCAGACACTTTTCCACTGATATTTACAATAACTCAGTTTGGTCTTCTTTACAATGTTCTAATTTAGAACTTCTTAAAGTTTCCCCATTTGAAACCCACTTTTGCTCTAAAATTTTTTATAGGAACTTGGGCCTATGTGTATATAAGATAGATCTATAAATCAAGCATTTATTTGTAACAAATTATAAAATTTTATTTTAAAACAGTTCTTTGGTATTATAAGCATACCATTTATAAAGATGAAAGCAGATTTGCATAGTAATGAGATGAATGTGGGAGTTTATTGTTACATCAAGAATTAAATCACAACTGAATATTTAATATTGTAGGATGTAGAGCAACTTCATCCTTTTCTGAGTTTATTGATGTTTTGATTATATAATCATCAATGCTGAGAATGTCATTTCACACAAACATGTATTATAAAATAACAGAAATATATTTAGGGCCATTTCAGACATTTTTGAAAAGTTTGTCCTAATTCCAAACCAAATTTTATTTGGCAATTTTTTTTTTTTAAACTCTAGTCAGCAATGCAAACATTAGCTTTTAAAAATCAAACATTCTAACAAGATACGATCCAAAGATACACTACCTTGGTACTTATGTGCTGAGGGCTGATAGTATAATATTAAAGGTCCTTGTTTTCTGTAATTATGCCATTATACTTACTTAAGAGCAAAACATCAAATCACTGTAGGCCGTAGCATACAATGGTCTCAAGTCTAAGCCTCAGTGTTTTCGGTGACATTTGCTAGCATTTCAGTGTAGCTGCATGCTCAGGGCAACGTGCACGCTCGGTGTGTTCAGAACCAAGGCTTCAGCGAAGTTTCCATACAGCACAGGAGAGCGCAGCTAGAAACGGCTTAGGTACTCTGCATGGTTCATTTTGAATTAACTTCCGGGTGTTGCGTGATCAAGAACTTCTGCTGTGGCCAGTCTTTCTGTGTATAAGAACGCCACATTTAGTTATGTGACCCCATGTGGGGCGGCAGTCCACAGCTTAACAAGAAGAGTTCTGCACAACACTGAAATGTTCTCCCACATACTCTAATCCCGATCCTGATTCTTGTTCCCGTGACACCTCCGCGTATGTTACCAGCACCGAGCTTGCGATCGTGACATGCCATTGAAATTCAGAGAGCATGCTAGACGTCCCAGGACTTGGGTCACACCCAGGCATGAGGATCAAGAGCTCAGTCGAGAGAGACCCTTCTGGACTACATTGAGGCTCTCTGAAAATGAACAAAGCCAAATTCAAGAATCTTAGTGATACAGCTCTGGCCTGCGAGATGAAAGATCCATCCAATCCCCTGCACGGACAAAATAAAAACAATAAATAAATAAGTAAAAGAGAAAAGAAAGGGGACTGGAGAGATGGCTCAGAGGTTAAGAACACTGCCTGCTCTTCCAAAGGTCACGAGTTAATTCCCATCAACCACACGGTGGCTCATAACCATCTCTAGTGAAATCAGGTGCCCTCTGCTGGTGCACAGGCACACATGCAGGCAGAATGCTGTATAAGTAATAAATAAATAAATAAATAAATAAATAAATAAATAAATAAATGAATAAATAAATAAATAAATAAATAAATAAATGAATGAATAAATAAATAAATAAATAAATTCTTTTTAAAAATACAAAAGAAACTTTAAAAAAGAAACCTTAATCCCAAAGCCTAAGAACTAAGCAATATTAGTGAGAACAAGTAAGATTTCAGAACTCATCAGTGGCAGTAGTCCCCAATTATGCCGTTAGCAATTCAATCTAGAATTGTCTTTGCTTTTGCCCTGGCTTCCTGACCACACATGATTGGATCAAGAATCAACATTTCATACTGAATGAAGAGGGTAGCCTAGGAATCAAGAAAGAGTGCCAGTCACACATAGCCATAGGAACGAGAGCTACCAGAGATGATGGTAGCTGACAGCCATTACAAATGGTAGATCATTCATAGTCAGAGGAAGAGAAGATATAAAACATGGCACACACCTGTAATCCCCAGGCACTGAGGAAGTACAGGCAAGAAAGCCACAAATCCCGGCTGGAGACATGGCTCAGCGGCTAAGGTCACTGTATTGCTTGCTCTTCCTAGAGGTCCTGAGTTCAATTCCTAGCAACCACGTGGTGGCTCACAACCACAAGTAATGGGATCTGATGTCCTCTTCTGGTGTGTGTGAAGATGGAGCACACATATACAAAATAAATATTTTAAAAAGAAAGAAGAAAAAAAAATCACAAGTCTGAAGCCATTGCAGAGGCCACACAGCAGAATCTTGTTTCACACAAGCAGTTTGGACCGGTTATTGTGCCTCCTTTGTTCCCCGTTCTATATTTGTAAAATGAAATGGTTGGTGATACCTAGCCCTGGAGGGTGCTATAAAAATGTCATAGATGAATGCAAGAAAAAAAAGCAACACCAGTATTTAGTTGTAATAAATAAATGTTACAGACTTGCCTATTTTTATCATATTTATCAGATATTGGGAAATGATAATTATATATATATTTATTGCTTCTATTCTTTGAATATGAAATGTGTCTTGAAGGAGTGTGTGTTGAAGGTTTGGTCTCTGGTGCAATTTGCAGAGGAAGGAATTAGGGAAGTGACTGGATCAAACAAGACACTTCTCTTTGACCTGATCAATGATGCAATCCTTTTATGGATTCATAGTTGAATGGACTAGGGGGAAGTGAAAGAAACTGTGGGATGCAGTCTTGACTGGCATAAATGGATTAGGAGCTTTAGTTAGTTAGTTAGTTAGTTAGTTAGTTAGTTAGCTAGCTAGCTAGCTAGCTAGCTAGCTAGTTAGTTAGTTAGTTAGTTAGTTAGTTAGTTAGTTAGTTAGTTAGTTAGTTTTTTTGAGACAAGATTTCTCTGTGTGTAGCCCTGGATGTCCTGGAATTACTCTGTAGACCAGGCTGGCCTCAAACTCAAAGAAATCCGCCTGCCTCTGCCTCCCAAGTGCTGGAATTAAAGGAATGCACCACCACCACCCAACAGGAGATGTCTTTGAAGGGTATATCTTATACCTGCCTCTTCCTCCCTCTGTCTTTTTATGTCCTGCCTACACTAAGGGGAGAGGCCTTTTTAGCCACCCCCATATTCTACCTCATCTCAGGCCAAAAACAATAAAACTTGCCCTTAGGGGGAAAAAAAAGCTGAACCCTCTGTAACTGTGAGCCAAACTCTTCCTGAAGTTGTTTACTCACGTGTTTTGTTATAAATTAAAAGCTGTCTAATACAATGAGTTACGAAGTTATTTTAATACATTTATCAATGGGGGAATGATTGAGTCAAGCTAATCAATGTATCCACCATGTTAGATACTTGATCTCCTCTGTCTAACGGAAACATTGTATCCATTGGCTCACAAATCCGAATTCTCTGGTACTCCATCTGATCATCACCTTTCAGCTCCGCTTTTGTGTCAGGTGTTTGTTAAAAGGACATTTGACATCTTTCTGTGCCAAGTTGATTTAACTTCTAGGTCATGATACTGTCTCAAATGAAACAAGTTTCCAGGTTTTTAAGGCCGAATAGCATTGTGCTATGCACACTTATCATCTTTTTCCTTATATGTTTATTGGTGGAGAGATGCAAATAGAGTCTGCAAGTCAACTGTTTTCAATAGTGTCAAAATAAACACAGGAGTGAGTACAATCATCTTTTTCACATACTGTCATTAAATTCTTTGAGTATATACTGACATGTAGCATGGGGTAGATCATGCGTGGCTATAGTTTCAGGTTCTTTTTTTTTTTTTCTCTCACCTCTGTGCTGTTTTCTGTAATGACTTTACTAGATGGCATTCCCCTTGTATGCAGCATGTGCTCCTTGTCCTGACCCACACTGCCCTTTCATAGTGGTTTTCCTAGCACGAGTGTGCTAACAGCTTGCTTCCATGTTAAGTCCATCTCCCAAATGATTACTAGTGCTCAATATTGGCTTTTTAAAAATCTGTTGACTGTGTATCTTTGTTTGAGAAGTACTTGTTGAAGTCTTTTGTTGGACTTCCTTGTGTTTGTTTTTGTGGTGTTCCTGTCATCCAGAAGTGAGACCTCAGGAACCCTGAGCAAAATGAAGTATCAGTAAGTCATATAATGTGTGTGCAAGAAACAAAGCAATCGAAAGAAACACTGCGATTTCTATCATTATATCACCCTCTTGCTTGTTCTTTTCTTGGTGATCACCAGGCCATTGGTATCATGCCATGGGAGTCCTCATGAGCAAGAGCTTCCTGAAAGTTCCTAAAAGCATGAAAACAGAACACTGATGGAATCCATAGGCCCTATTTCAAAGGAGCCTGCTGTTCAGAATATACTATCTTTATTTAGCATTTACATTACACTTTTACGTTCGCTGGGACTGTTCAGGTCTTTAACTAAATATTTGTTTAAAACATTCCCACATTATCTTTCTTAAGAAGATAACTGAGGCTGGTCCCAGTTGCTACTTCCTGTGTCTGGTATTTTTAAATGCTGCTTTTTTCACATAAATACAGATTCTCTCTCTCTCTCTCTCTCTCTCTCTCTCTCTCTCTCTCTGTGTGTGTGTGTGTGTGTGTGTGTGTGTGTGACACTATACTGAAATACCCAAGCGCAGTCATAGAGTCATAGACTACTCTGGAGTTTCAGGAAGGGATGAACACACACTACTCTAGGTATGAACAGACACTACTCTGTAAGAATAAGCAGGAACTGGCTTTGGTCACCGTCCTTAGGACTGAAACGTTACTAATGCAGAGAAACAGCGGTTAAAGCTGAAAGACCTGTCCACCTGGCCCTAGTTGACTCCCTTCTGTCAGCGTTTAATGCTCCAAATCAGCCTTCATTTGAGCATCCTCTCACCCTCTAGCTCTCTCTCTCTCTCTCTCTCTGTCTCTCTCATCAAATACCTCTAACATTTCTCTCTAACTTCTAAACTCTCTCTTTTCTCCCAGAGAAACAGTATCCTCATTTCTTATCCATGCTGTGGCTTTAAATGTGCTCTTGATCATGCCCTCGGTGCTGACTAGCTTCATGTCAGCTTGACACAAGCATCGTTTTGGAAGAGGGAACTTAAATTAAGAAAAATGTTCCTTCCAACACACACACTAGATTGGCCTGTGGGTAACTGTGTTGCATTTTCTTGGTTGATGATTGATAATGGGAGGTCCCAGGCTCATTGTGGGTGGTATCACACTGGGCTGGTGGGCTGCTGTGCGACAAGAAAGCAGGATGAGAAAGCCACGTGGAACAAGCAATGAGCAGCACCCCTTATGGCCTCTGCAGCAGATCCTGCCTCCAGGTTCCTGCCCTGTTTGAGTTCCTGTACTGAGTTCCTTCAGAGATAGGCTGTGATCTCAGAGTTGTAAACTGACATAAACCCTTTTCTCACCAAGTTGCTTTTGGTCATAGTGATCTATCATTACAGGAAAAACTCTAAAACACCCTCTCCCTAACCTGTGGATTTCCACCCTCCTCTCAAATTTTCCAGGCTATTAGTCTCCAGAACTTTCTTCATAGGCAAAAGCCATTTTTATTCTTCCAAGTCTTAAACAGGAAGAAAAACTTTTCATCATTTCTACATCCTTTCCTTTGAACCATAATCTCTCCTTTTTCTTTTCTTTCAAAAGAATGCAAGTGTTTTTTTAATGTTTTTTTTTTAAGATTTATTCTATTTGTATGAATATTTTACCTGCATGTATGTGTGTGTGCCATGTGCATGACAGGTGCCATCAGAGGCCAGAAGAGTGTGTCAGCTACCCTGGAGCTGGAGTTACAAGTGGTTATAAGATATTGTGGTGCTTGTCCTCTGCAGGAATAACAAGTGCTCTGAAGAACTGAGCCATCTCTTCTCCCACCTCCAAACCTCTATCATCTATCATCTATCTATCTATCTATCTATCTATCTATCTATCTATCTATCTATC
>NW_026585797.1:21245761-21250929 GCF_907164565.1 Psammomys obesus
ATCTATCTATCTATCTATCTATCTATCTATCTATCTATCTATCTATCTCCTACCTACCTATCTATTCATCTATTTGTTACTTGTGCCCCGTGTAAGTCAGAGGACAATTTTATGGAATTTTATGGCTTTCTTAGTCCATGCTTATGTGGGTTCAGGGGATTGAACTCAGGTCTCCAGACTTTCACAGCAAGCACCTTTACCATTGAGCCTTTTGGCTTTGTACCACAGCATTCTTGGATAAGTAGTTCACAATTACTTTCTTCTTTTCCCTACTTCTCAGTCCTTTTTAAAACCAGGGACATTTCTGTGTGATTCCCTCTGTGGAAAGTCCCCAGCAAAATCCTACACATAAAATCTACTGGCCACAACCTACTTCCTGCCTAAGATTTTGGAATGATTTCATAGTGCTGACTAATCCCTTTCATACCTGTCTTTTCATGCAGCTTCTCTGTGTTCTCTTGTTCCATAGCCCACCCCTCCTTCCCTTCTCATCTGATGGATATGCCTTTGGTATTTAAATTAACACTCTGACTGGATTGAGAAATTTCCCAAGGAGTTGTAAAGAATTATTTCTGAGTATGTCTGGGAGGGTATTTTCCTTATACCCTCGGAGAGGCATGATGAGTTGGAAGACCCGCAAGTTATCTCCACCAGGCAACCTTGGTGCAATATTGGAAAGCGTCATCAACCATCTGGGAACCCAGATAGAAAAGAAAGCTCCTCCCCACCCCGTCTCTCTCCTGAAGATGGGATACATGATTGTCCTTGTTCTTCGATGATATAATTCCAGGATTTTTGATCTTTGCACTCCAAAACTTACACCATCACCACTCCACGCTCTTCTCAGGCCACATTCCACCGCTGACCTCCCTGGTACTGAAGTCCTGTTCTCCTTCCAAGACACACAGCAGGGGCCTTTTGGGAAGCTTCTTCGGAGACATGTAAGCTCATTTTCTAATAAACCTCCCTTGCCAGCCCTCTCTATACCATCTACCACTCTTCCTTGTGGTCTCTCAGAGCCCTGAAGTAACACAAAGTGCTTCTGAAACCAAGTTCTGACCTTTCATAATTACTCTGGAGTAACTCATTGATCGACAACCTGACAGATTCTAGATTCACCTGGGAAACATATCTCCGGGAATTTCCCTGAGAAAGTCTGTAGAGATGGTTAATTAAGGTAGGAAACCCTACTTTAAGTGTAGGTAGCTCCACTACATGAGCTAGTGTCTTGGAAAGTATCAAAAGGAGAAAGAGAGCCAGATGCTGGCTCCTTCACATTCGTGCTGCTGTAACATCTCTGCCATGCTGGACTGTGTTCTCTCTAACTATGAGCCACAATAAACCCATCTTTCCTTTTAAAATATTTTTGAAATTTGTTTTATTTGTTTTTATTTTTATTTTTTGTTTTTTTTTTTTCGAGATAGGGTGTCTCTGTGTAGCCTTGGCTATCGTGGACTTGCTTTGTAGATCAGGCTGGCCTTGAACTTACAGTGATCCACCTGCCTCTGCCTTCCTGAATGCTGGGACAAAAGGCGTGTGGCACCACACCCAGCTTTATTTGTTTGTTTATTATTGTGTGTATAGGGGAGATCAGAGGAGTCAGTTTTCTCTTTTTATTCTCCTTTTGGTTCTAGGGATTGAACTCAGATCATCAGGCTTAGCCTGACAAGGACCTTTACTCACAGAGCTATCTTGCTGCCTCCCTCCCTTCTGCAGGTTGCTTTATTCAGGCATTTTTGTCACACACACACACACACACACACACACACACACAGAAAAAAATAGTAACAAAGACATTGTTTTAGTGTTTCTATTACGATGAAAAGACACCATGACCAAGGCAACTCTCAAAAAGGAAACCATTTAATTGGGGCTGCCTCACAGTTCATTGGTTTAGTTCATCATCATCATGGCGGAAAACATGGAAGTGTGCAGGCAGACATACAGGCAAGGTGCTGGAGGAGCTGAGGGTTCTATACCTGAATCTGCAGGTATAGTGGGGAGAATGACACTGGGCCTGGCTTAAGCATCTGAAACCTCAAAGCCTGCCCCCAGTGACACACTTCCTCCAACAAGATCACACCTACTCCAACAAGGCCACACCTTATGAGCCTATGGGGGCCATTTTTATTCAAACCACCACACTCCACTCCCTGGCCCCTATAGGCTTGTAGCCATATCACAATGCAAAATACATTCAGTCCAATTTCAAAAGTCCCCGTGGTCTGCGAGTCTGCGCTCTGTTCAAAAGTCCCAAGTCCAAAATCTCTTCTGAGACTCACTCAATCTCTTAACTATAATCCCCTGTAAAATCAAAATAAAAAAAAAAACATATCACATATTTCCAGCATATAATGGTACAGAATATACATTACTATTCAAAAAGGGAGTTAAAGGAGCAAGGTAAGGAAATACTGGACCAAAAATAAGACCAAAAACCAGCTGGTCAAGCTCCCAACTTTGCATTTTGATATCAAAACGCTTTTCAGATCTCCAACTCCTTTCAGCCTTGTGGACTGCAACATACTCTTGGGCTGGTTCCACTCTCTGTTAGCAGCTTTCCTTGACAGGTATCCCATGGCTGTGGCATCTTGAGGTCTCCAATGCAATCCAGGTTTCACTTCCACAGCTTTACACAATGACTTCTCGAGGCCTCCGTGCAGGGACACTTGCATATCTGGCCTCAACAGCTTCTCTTAGCCATGGAGGGAGATACCATAACACCTTTCTTCTATCCTTAACTCTAAAGCCAGAACCACGTGACCAAAGCAGCCAAATTCTGCTGCTTACTGGGGCTGGAACACGACCCCCTTGTTCAATTACATCTTCCCCAGCTTTCTGGTTTTGATGATTTCCTTTTCTGCCTAAGCTTGGCTGTTCTGAAACTTTGTGGATCAGGCTGACCTTGAACCCAGAGATCCAACAGCCTCTGCCTTCCAAGTGCTGAGATTAATGGTGTGTACCCCACGCCTGGCCCTAAACTTTTATTTCTTTTCACTTTTTAAAAAATTCCTTTTCATAGGTTGGAGACTTAGCTGGGTGGGGGCTGGTTTGGGGTCACCATCCTTTTATTCCAGTTAGCATCAGGCTGTTCTTTAATCTGTTTACACTTCCTGGTGCTCCTTTTCTCCTCCAATTATACATTTTGTAGTTTTCCTTGCTCAGCTTGTTCCTTTTCCTTATAAATCTGCATAAGACTGGCCACCAATAGCCATCCATACAACACAGTCAATGCTAGGTTGTCCTCCCCTAAAGCTGTTAATCCATAATTCTTCAATTTAGCCTCAGGCAGATATTTTAGGCAGAAGCAAGGGCAGAAAGCAGCCACATTCTTTGCCAAAATATCACAAGCATGCTCTCTAGGCCACATACTAATATTCTTCTCCTCTGAAACCTATTGAGCCAGACCCTCGAAGTTCAAATCACCCTCAGGCACCTTTTGATCCGAGGTCCCAAAATCCACATTCTTCCAAACATAAACATGGTCCAACCTTTCATAGCAGCATACCAGTCTCTGGTACCAATGAATATATTAGTTAGCATTTCTTTTGCTGTAAAGAGACACCATGACCACAGCAACTCTTATAAAGGAAAACGTTTAATTGGGGTTGTGTTAGTATTTCCATAAAAATTATGTCCTTTACACAACCGATCTTATACAAAAGATATTTATTAGATGGAGGTGGAGAGAAAGAGAGAGGCAAAGAAAATGCAAGAGCAGAGAACAAGTGAGAGACAAAGTGGAGGGTTGGTCCTTTTATAGTGTGTGCATGCACAGCTGAACTGCGTCTGCCACACAACTGGTGGGTGACGCATGATGACGTCACAGGTTAGCAGGCAACCCAGAAGCAAGCTGCCTACATCCTAACATTGGGTTTAGTCTATTATCATCATGGCAGGAAGTATAGGGACACATAGGGAGACATAGTGCTGAGAGTAGCTAAGGGTTTTGCATGATTTAAAGGCAGAAGGAAGCGAGAGTGGGCCTGGCTTGAGTTTCAAAAACCCCAAAGCCTACCCCCATTGACACACTTTCTGCAACAAGGCCACACCTAGGCGACATCTCCTAAGAGTCCCACTGACTATGAGCACCATGTTCATTCCAGTTACCATAAACACTGTTCTGAGTGAGTATCTCCTCAGGGGATCTGAGTAAGTCTTTGCAAACTGGACTGAGCTGTCATGACTCCTCTACTGAATATCATGTTCCCAATATCTAGAAATAAACTTATGGGTCACCTATGTGTTTGAAACAATGGCATAGCGTGTCTGACTAAAAACAATGTTTGAACTTTGGAGTTAGATGTAGGCTGTAGTTTCCATTTTAGCTCCCAACTAGATACTAGGTTATAACATTCTATGTAAACTGAGTTCTCTCCCATTTGCAATAATTCCTACTATCCTGGGATACTATCAGCTTACATGAGGTAATATGCTGAGCTCAACACATGGCAACTGTATTTTCTGATTGCTTTTTCTGTCTGCATTCTTCATCCCTGTTTACAATGCCACCGAACTCTCAGGCATAGATTTAACAATGACTTCCTCTTCCTGTCACCCACGTCCAGTTGGTCAACAAATCCCATTGATTGTTCCTCTATAATGTCTCTCCACCCTTCCTCCCCCTTTTACTATTTCCTCTGTCACTGCCCTCCTTTGTCTCCTGCCAGAATTATGACCTTATATTTATAGCTACATTTTGTGCTACAATTATACTCCTCCGTATTGTTACTCATTTACCTGCCTCAGCCATTAAGTGGGACCTCCTAACATCAGAAGAAATCTATCATTTTGTTATGGTACTCCGTGTCCTTCAGATCTTTCGGTCTTAAGCTGGAATGCCACAAAAACTTGTCTACACCAAGTAAGCAAGTGCATTATCACCTGCTACTTGGTCTTTATTTCCTCTGCCCTATCTTATCCTATCAAAGTGTCTACATCATAATGGTGGAGCATTTGCCCATTTTGCATAAAGCCCTGGGTTTGATCTCTAATAAAACCACAAACAGAAGGCTTTCCTGGACTTACTTTGTAGACCAGGCTGGCCTTGAACTCAGAGACCCACCTGCCTCTGCCTCCCTGAGTGCTGGGATTAATGGCATGAGCCACCACATCCACCTTCTATTAGAGATAGGAGTGTTGCTGTTTAAGGTTTTAGAGATATTAAA
>NW_026585797.1:21250939-21289963 GCF_907164565.1 Psammomys obesus
GATGAGAATAACCTACTCAGATATCTGTTAACAGAAGATGTGTGTATTTGTGTGACGGGGGGTGGGGGGAAGATATGCACACATACACACATACACACAGAGAGAAACACAGAGATATAATGAGAATGTGTGTACATGTACATACATATACATGTAATATAACCTATCCTTAAAGAGGAGGGGCTTTGGGCAAATGCTACAATGTGACAGTCCTGTAAGAGGGCGTGCTAAGTGAAATAAGCCAGGCAGTAAAGGACAAATAGAGTTGGATTCCACTCAAATTAAATAGTAGAACTGAAAAATTCTTAGAGATAGAAAACAGAAAGGCAATTGCCTGGGGCTATGAGGAGGGAGTATAGAGAGATATTATTTAATGGGTAAGATTTTCAGTTCGCAAGAGCAAAAATTTCAATAAATCAAGTATAGAGCACCGTGAATGTACCTTCTGTCACTAGACTGTGCCTTAAAATGGTTAGAATGGAAACATCTGTGTGGAGTTTTACCACAATTTAAACAATTTTTAAACTAATTTTTGATTTTAGATCATAAGAGCCAATGGTTGTGCCACTCATCAGGAATAAAAACACAAATAAAATGCTCATGGTCCTGGGAGCACCTGTGATTAGACAAGACTCACATCCTACTTCTGCCAGGAAAATCCCAGTTAACTACACTTGAAATATAAAGTGTTCTTCAGTTCCGTAGCTATTTTAGCACTTGTCATATCCTGCTCTGTATTGTATCTGGTCCTTGTAACATTTGTCTCTCTTTTGAGATAATAAAATACCCTAAGGTCAGGAACTCCATCTTATCTATTCATTTTTTAATCTATCAAAGCACTTAATACAGTTCATTGCACATAATGGGAGCTCAATAAATACTTGCAGAGTTGAACAGAATAGAGTGGAAGTTAACTGTAGCCATCAATGATGTTCAGGGCCAGAAATGACACCTTCCTGGGAAAGGCTGTACTGAGGAATGGTGCTCTCCAACAAAAAGATCACAGACAAGCCTGACATCAGAAACAAACCTAGGGCTTGGGGTGTTGCTCCAGTAGAAAGGCAGCTTAGCATATGTGAGGTGCTCAGTTAGACACCCCCCCCCCGAGTCACAAACAAAACAAAGCTCACCACAACTGTATCAGTCTGCGTTGGGGAGTTGGGGATCCCTCCGTATTGTGAGGTTAATAAAGAGGGGCAGGTGTGAAGAGGCCAAATTTCCTGAGTGCTCTAAATTTCACATCTAAAGTCATGCTTTAAACATGGAGAAATGGGCATAGGCACAAAATGTCGTTAGGGAATCTGTAACTCCCTAATCTCGGATAATGGATAATGGTTAATTATACCCATCTAGGTGTCAACAGTGACTTAAGCCAATGTCTTTGAGTGTTGGGAGGGGATTTTTTGTTGTTGTTTGTGTTTATTTTTGTTTTGTTTTGTTTTACAAGGCAATCTGGGACTCCTCTTTTTAATTTTAGGAAAAGAGTTTTGTCTCACGGCCTAATGTAGCTTAGGCCCCTTGATGCTTGATAGTCATGGTTCTGATTTAGTGAAGACTGCTGTGTGTTAAGACTTATGCTTAGATCTTTATCTTGATTCTGCTACCCCAGGGGTATCAGAAAAGGTTTCTTTTCATGTACTAACCCTAAATCTCTCTCTCTTCATTAACAGCACAACACTTTCCTTTTAGAAAACAGTATTTCTCATCTAAATAGTCCCGGGCCCTGTCCTTTCTCAGGATTCTCACCAAATTTTGGGGGTATTTAAAATGAGGCCAACTAGAGTGTGTTGGAACAATCTGATTCCTGGACTCAGTGACCAGGGCAGATTAGGTAGATCACTTCAAAATTACACAAACCAAACTCCTGAAGGCTGCTTGCTTTTGACCCTAAAATTTCATCATTCAGTATTCCCTTCAATTTAGTGGCCTATCAAGTCTTGTTCTAATAAGTTCTGCTTTTTTCATCTTTGTTCGTAGCTTTTTGGGATACAATAGGTTGTTTTTATTGTTGTACCTGTTGCTATATGAGCAGGTATACAGGCATATGTTTACAGCAACACATTTGTGATCTCACTGCTTCTGTAGCCAGAGCTCAGGGCACAGGTTAACTATGTCCCTGCTGAAGACCTCACAGAGGCGCAATCAAAGTATTGACAAGGTTTCCCCTAAGGTTTAGATACCTGTTCTAAGCCCACAGAGTAACTGGAAAAACTCCATTCCTGCCAGTTATAATATTGAAGTCCCTTTTTCCCTGTTGGCTATCTCCTAGTGCTGTCTGCTCTTAGATCTAGAAGATCTTGCTGTCTTGCTACCCAACCCATCTGTAGTTCTTATGCAACACAGTTTGTTTTATTCCAAGACTCTGTGAGAGATATCAAGGCAGTCAATGAATGTGTCAAGAATCAACATATATGAATCAACATATATGAATCACTATGCCAGAAGCTATGACAAAACACAAGGTCAACTTCAAGAAGCTCAGTTTGTACCAGAAGACACAGACAAACCCCAAGCATATGGAAGAGAGTTGAAGGAAACACAGAATGTAGAGCGGTAATTTTTTGTTAAAATGAGAGTGAGAGGAATGGAAAAGAAAATAAGGAAGATTTAGCCTTAGAGAAAAGTTAGCAAAATGACTTCCTGAACCACTGTTCTGAAGGGAAATTCTCCTTACTTTGACATTGCTCTTTATAATTGAATATATATTAAGTTTTCATAATTAAAATATTGTGATGAATTACCTTATGTCCTGTTTCCTTGGTTAGTTTAAGGCAGGAGTTCTCAAACCTGTGGATCAAAGGTGTTAAACAACTCTTTCAAAGGGGTTGGTTAAGATCATCAGAAAACAATACTTACATTACGGTTCATAATGGTAACAATTGTTATGTTATGAAGTAGCAATGAAAATAATTTTGTGATTGGGGTTCACTGCTACATGAGGATGTGTATTAAAGAGTTTAAGAGAATTTAGAAATCAAGGAAAAAAATAAAGCTTGGGCATCTTATAGAAAATAAATACCATCTAATTTGAAAGCATATTTTCACTGAGGTACAGTCAGAATGTTACATCAATTTATTGATGGCTAATTTTCTTAGATGGTGTATTCTATTGCTACTTGAAGACTCTATTCTTTTGCTTAGGCAAAGGTGCTACTGGTGGCCAGTAAGACAAACAGCATAGAGGTCATCAAAGAACAAAGCAAAGCAGAATAGAAAAACAGCAGTCTATACTCTTTCAACTATAATGCATCTGTACAGAAATAAGATGTTTTAATTGTTAAAACATCCTAATGCTAACTTAATATTGATAACTTAATATCAATCAGTAAAGCAAATAGTATCGTCATAATATTGTTTAAAGTAGTGGCTAAGATATCTGAACTTTTTAAAATAATAATATCAGAGATACAGAACCCATACCCTGGCTCAAGCTGTCCTATACCTCTATATATCAGGCACTAGATTATGTTCCAAGAGTAAAGAATTAAATACGACATATGAGAGTGACATAAAGTCATTCTCCTCAGGAAGTAAAATGTAGTGGGCTATCATCACAAAGTGGGCAGTTAGAGAGTATCACAGAAACTTGGCAGGAATAAAAAGAAAAAGAATTTTCTTTCATTTCAAGAAATGATGTGAGGCTTTCTATATGTGAGGCTTTCTATATGAGACATTTAAGTAGAGGTGTGAAAACGGAATGGGAGATATGGGTCATTTTCATCCAAATATTCAAGCAAAAACTCAAGAATATCTCTTGCTTATTGGAAGTAGACTTCCTGGAACCCACCTCCACCAGCTCTGAAATCTTTGGCAGTGTGAATGTCACCCCTTCTGCTGGTCACTGTGAACTTGGAACTGTAGAATTCTGGGACCCTACATTCTTTGAAATAGCCAGTGCTTTGAAACCTTGAAGAAAAGCTGATTCAATATAAACTATACAAACTCCCCAAACTTAGGACTTCTCCCAAATCACACTTATGATAGGATAGTCACCAATAAATTGTATATAACAGAATTTATAACTTAATTTTATTTTTCCCTTTATTTTTTATAACTCCACTTATTTTTGTACCTTTATTTTTTACATGCATACATGTAAACATACTTACCAGTCAATTCCATTGTATTTATCAGACCAAATTTGCACATGATATTGCTGTAGACTATTTTTATAAGACTATTTTTATAAATTAATATTCCTTAATTTTCTAAAAAAAAAAAAAAAAAACAACCAACAACAAAAACCAAACAGAAAACACCCACATGACCTTTCAGCTTTTGCAACATATATAAGAAATTACAAAAGCACCTAGGTTTTGACCAGCATCTGTACATCTAGCCTGTGGACCTTACAGATGACATGGATATATGGTCATTTAGTACAGGATTATTGCCTATAAGAAAGAATAACTTTTGGACTAAGGAAACGGCTCAGTGACAGAACAAATGCATAGCAGTCACGAGGCTCTGAGTTCAGTACCATTCAATAACACACACACATTTAACCGATAACTTCTGATTTAAAAAAAATTATGTGGTAACTTTTTACAGGGGAAATAAAGTTTAGCCAATACAGGAACTCTGCGAGAGACATGTCACAATCCTGAAGATGTATTGCTCACAAAGCAAGGTGCGGCGGAGGGTTTGTACAGTTGGTTTTGCCTTTTCGAAGGAGAACACATTGCAGAAATACAGACACAGACAGTTGGGCAGCGGGTGCATAGCAGAGTTTTCAAATTTATTTGTTGTTTTTTTTTTTATGACAGCATAACTGTATAAAACATTGTTATGTGACTCATCTTTCATATTATTTACTAAGCAGAAAAATGGAAGCTTGGCCCTGCATAAGAGCACGGAGGGGATGCTGCCTCTGCATGAGCTGGTGAAGAAGGGTTGACATAAAAACAAAGAGACTCTATTACAAAGAGATGAAAAAGAAAAGCTCTAGAAATGTATGATGGAAGAGATAAAAGAGTGGAAAAGTAACCAGTAAAAGGTGATGCCCAGATGGAAAGTCAAGCTGAGCACAGCTCTAGCCTCACTGCTCTTGTGTGCGCGTTAGCACGCATGTGTGTGTGTGTGTGTGTGTGTGTGTGTGTGTGTGTGTGTGTGTTGGAAGCAGAAACCCCATCTACAAGCTGAGGGGCTCTCACCCCTCAGAAAGATAGTGAATGATGGTTAAGGTCTCAAGACTGGGATGCTTAACACAAAGTTACCCAAGTAAAACCAAAAGAGATGTCCAAACCAACTATGGACTCACAGACCATAGTCCAGGAAAGTGAAAAGCTTAGGAAGCATGAGACCTACAGAGGTCATAACTCCTCAACCACTGAATTCAAAGATACTGAAATTTGCCAACTAGGGAAAATCTCAAGTTTACTAATAAAAATGATCACTGATCTGAGAGAGAATACAATCAGGCAAATGAATTCAATCCAGGACCAGGAGAAGAAAGCCAGACACACAGAGGAAAAATAAAGCCAGCAACGTGACAGTGATGGAAACCATCAGCAGAGTGACCAGGCAGCCTACAGAACTGGAGGTTCTGTGCCAGCTCTGCATCAGGCAAAGGGTGAGCATCAAGAATATAAAAAAAAAGAAAAAAGAAAAAAAAAACACAAACTGCAACATTAAACATAGAAAACCAATCTGCCCATCAGCAAATGGGCAAACAAAATCAGCAAACAGAAGAAAAAAACACAAATGACCAGTGTGGACTTTAAAATGTGCCCAGCATGCTCATCTATCAGAGAAATGTCTTTGTAGTTTGTTCTGTAGAGAGCTAGGATGCTGCAAATAGAGAAGAATTCCAAACATCTTTTCAGCTAATCAGGGATGCTCATTATTTGCTATCACAGTAAAACTTGACAGCAATAGCCTCTTAAAGATTAATTGTAGTGTGGTTTCTGAAGCCACATCAAAGTTCTCTTCATACTCTCTTGTGTATGATCCATTCCCTTGGATCCTTAAAATCCACTGTTTGTCTTATACTTTGAAGAGCTTTTGAAAGTCTGGTGCTGTATTAAGATCTTGCACTGTTCACCTAGAAAATGTTTGTATCTGCTCTGGTTTCCAGCACTTCCTGGTGTCAGCGCAAATCACTCACAATATGAAGAATCCATTTTTTTTTTTTGATTGCCACCAGTTTAATAAATTTTTTTAAAAAATTGTTAGACATTGAAAAGCAGTTGAATTCATAGTGGTAGATATAAGTTTTACAAAATTTTAATTTTAACTTAAAATCTCAAATATTATGATAGGTGTCACCCATTATTATTGTTATATATATATATTTAAGTAACAGGTTTATTTTGTTTATCAGCACAGGGAGTCTTATGGAGGAAGAAAGGGTTGGGATTAGAGGGACATAGAGGGGACAGGAGCCCCACAAGGAGACCAACAAAACTAAAAGATGAGCCCAGGGTTCTGCAGAGACTGATGCACCAACCGAGAACCATGCATGGAGAGGACCTAGATCCCCTGCTCAGATGTAGCCGATTGGTAGCTCCATCTGCACGTGGATCTCTGAGTGAGGGAAGCTGAGGCTGCCTCTATCATGAACTCAGTTGACTGCTCTTTGATCACTCGCTCCTGACGATGCAGCCTTGCCAGGCCATGGAGGAAGAGGATCCAGGCAGTCCTGATGAGACTTAACAAGCTATGGGCAGATGGCAATAGTGGAGAACTCCCCCTTTCAGTGGACTAGGGGAAAGGGATGGGGGGAAGAGGGAGGGAGGATGAGACTAGGGAGAGTTGAGGGAGGAGGCTTCAATCGGGATATATAATGAATAAATTGTAAAGAAAAAATTGAAAAATAAAACATTTCTCATCTGTCTAAGTAATCACACATTAATTGTCATTCTTTTGAGTGGAAATGGTACCTCGTGGATGGGTCATTAGCCTTGTTTTCACTAAGTCACACCACTATTGTTCTTCAGGACATAGTACTAGGACAATTTGCAGAGGGAGTGCTCCATGGCCCTGTTTGTGCGCTGCTCCTGGTACCAGGCAGAATGCCCAGAAGACACCAGGTGAAAATGCAGTAGAATCATTAATTTTTCCCACTTCATCAGGAGTATTCTGTAGTGAAACTGGACCGTGTCCATCTCTGGCAGTGTGGCGGGAAGAAAACTGAAGCCGTCCTCCTGATCGCTTCAAAGATTTCCTGCCACTGCCACTGTGTCACCAGGGAAAAGATGATTGAAAACGACCAGTGATGTTTTATATCATTATGAAAGTTGTTTTGATTTCATGAACTCACTCATAACATCTTAAGGACCCCCAGACATCCTCAACTTGCAAATTGAGACACATTGGCATAAAACGATTTCTGAGTACTAGAAGAGAGACTGCTCACATTATTTGTCAGCAATGAAGAACACTAGATAATTGGGGTCAGGGGTGAGAGGGAAATATTTCATTACATACTCCTTTTTATTTTTAAATTTAATCCAAAGAAATCAACTAGGCATTCTACAATTAATTTTAATATGATTTTTAAAAGCATAAGAAACCCAAAAGCTGGACACAGGAAAATAGGATGACAGATTTATTTATACATGGAGAGTGTTCAGCATAGCTACAAAGTTTCAAAATGATTTGCTGGGACAATACTAAGACAATTCTTGGCTCACAGCTCTCAAGGCTACTTAGCCTAGTGTCATTGGCTAGGCTCACACACGAACTGCAGTGAGAAACGTTAGGCTTGGAGAGTGAGCAGGAGTCTTGCTACAAGTTGCACCTCAATTTGATAATAAAACTCAGGAAGGAAAATCAGAAAGCTGTGTGTAACTTCAAACAATGAAGAACATCCAATAATTCTTGACTGTTTCGGTGTTATTGATTTTTCTTTCTTTCAAAGTCCTTCTCACACTCCCAAGTGTTAAATCCACATAACTATATAAACATGTCATTCGGAATAGACTGTGATTTCCTCTAAACAAGCAGGCATAGTTACATGCATGCTGACCTTGGCCTACCTCATTTGCCTTGTGCTTTTAGCATCTAAAGCAACCAGTCATAAACCAAGATACTCGCGGGTTTCCAGAGGGTGATACCAATGTGTAAAAACTGGCCAAGAAATAGCCACTTGCAGTCCTGTGTGTGTCTTACATACATCTCTAGAAGTACAGTGTAGGAAATATGTCATACTCCTCTTGACTGTATCATAAGTAAACAAAAGTTCAAGTGTGACTTGACAGCTGGCCTCTGTCTACAAGGTAATTGGAGCTGGTTGGACTTTGATGACCTGGAGGACCCATGTATGTACCCGGAGGGTACATGTTCTCCTCAGCAGCCTATGGGCTAGTGATGCCGTTAAAGTACTTACCCCAGTCTGAATGTCAGTCATTAAGAAAACAAAACCAGCAAACTTTGGCCTTGATGTGGACAAAAGAGAACTTTTGTGTACCGATGGAATAGATGCAAACCACTCCAGCCTTCATAGAAACCAGTATGAAGATTTATCAAAAAACTAGAAACAGGTTTCTAGTTTACGATATAGCTTACGATCCAACTATACCACTCCTGAGTGTTCATTTCCCCAACATATCATAGTGACACTTGCACATCAACTTTTACTTCAGCAGCCATCACAATTGTTATGTCATAGAACCAACCTAAGTGTTTAACCATAGAAGAATGGGTAAGGAAATGTGGTACATAGACACAGTGGAAGATTTTACATCCATAAAGAAGAGTGAAGTTACATCATGACAGGAAAATGGATGCAACTAGACACTGTAGAGGAATTTTTATTGCAGCAACATGGATGCTCTAGCAAAGGATCACATCCACATCTACGTGATTCAGTTGGAATGCAGACATGTTCTTGATTACAGAATGATCTGGCTGGAATACAGATGCTCCCTTTAATCTCAGACAATGAAGTAAAGTTAGTTTATAGAAGGAAGCAGCATGTTTGAAAGTAATTGAGGGGCAGACAAAGTGATGACTCAGAGAAAGATTTGACTGAATGAGATAGGACATGTCCAACTCTCCTGAGAGCAGGACAGGAAAGAGAGGCTACTTAAGAGTAGTGCAGGGAGAGAGGAGGGGTTTTTACTGAGAGTTTCTGGGACAGTTTACAGAGGATACAGATGGCAGAGAGAACAAGCTAGACTCAAGTGAAGACAGAAAAACCCAGAAGATTAAAACATACTGCCAGAATTTGTCTGAGGCCAGGCAATTCAGTCAGAAACCTAGAAAAGCCATTTTGAATCAGTCAGCTTGGAGAGAAGTTTGGGCCAGAACAACTGAGTTGAATCAGCCAATGGGAATTTGGAAAGAGCTAGAAAGACTTGAGAATGGCTTTCATCTTATCCTCCCATCTGAGGAAATAAAAACAACATTTGCAAGACATAATTGTATTAAGCAAACTAAGTCAGTCTCAGAAAGCCAAATACTCATGTTTTCTCTTATTTGTGGCTTTTAGATTTTCATATAGTCAAATAATATTGTGTGTATATTAAATGCAAGTAGAAATGAAGTTCCATAGGGGATCAAAGAGAATGAAAAAATAGAGGAGGGAAGGTTGAGAAAACAACGAATAGAATGAATAGGAGAAACAGGGTATGGGGGATACAATCAATGCATGATATCTATCTATCTATCTATCTATCTATCTATCTATCTATCTATCTATATTGCTAGCTAGCTAGCTAGATATGTATCTATCTATGTATATATATATAGAGAGAGACAGATGTATATGTATATATATATCTATAAATATATATATAGAGAGATAGATATACAGGTATATATACATATATTTTAAAAAAACCATGTGATTACAATGGGTTTCATTTTATAAGAACATATAGCAATCCAAATCCGAATTATTATGGGACATTTCCTACCTTTTGAAAATAGGCAAGTAGTTGAGGAAAATGATTTCTTGAAGAGGCTGAAGCATTTGTATGCAAACAAACACTATACAAGTTCTACTTTTCTCTGCCCCTGCTCCTCCCACCCCCAAAAGTGCCTGTGTGCTGGCTTTTGACTGCATGCATAATCTTGACATAACTTTATCTAAATTAACTTTCTAATAACTTGGTGAATTTCGTCTGAGCCCAAAGAGGATCTAAAACATCTGACCTCTTTTTCTCCGTTAGGGCCGCTCATTCCAGCCAAGGCTAACTCCCCCAGAATGTGCATGTGTGGAGAACTTCCTATAAGTGAAGGCATCTTGGCAGCACAGAAAATGAAAGGGGGCACAGGCAAAGTTGGATGGACACTCTGTTTGCTGCAGAGGGGAGTACTATTTTCCATTCCATCACAAATGAGACAGTTATATTTAAAAAAAATTACATTAACACACTGATCTACCTGGAAAATAGCAACCTACCACAGGAGATACTCTAATGTGTAAACATTGTGGTCTTTCAGCATTAAAGTTAAGAAATACAATGCAAAGAATAAAAGCCAACATTAGCACTAGGCCAGTATTTAGGCCATCTCAAATAGTACCTAGTTGTGTGGTTCAGGAAGAAACTTCCTAACCAAAACTACCAGATAAACATTCTCCCATGAGTTACAAACTCCTATTAACTATCCTTCCACCGTACTAGGCCACCATAATCTTCCAGAATTTCTAGTTACTCTGTCTTTTCATACTAGCATTCACACGAACAAAGGTCTGGAGATTAGAAACAATGACTTCAAGACCCTCAGAGTCTGTATTGTTCTAAAGATAATTTCACCAGGTATTTCATCAATGACTGTCCACCCTATGTCTTTCCTAAGGTACAATATCATATTGGTGTCATAACATGGCCTCACCCAAATTACATGTGTTATATTTATCAAACTCTCCTTTATTCCCCACAATAAGAATTTTGACTGCAGAGATCCCAAACTACTTTATCTATCCATTCTAGAAAGAAATTTCTGTTCAGACCTTTATCATCTATCTGTCAGCAAAGCAAAACAGAGAGGAGACTGGTAGAAAAGTAATTTTGCTGGCAGTATGACTGGTCTATGCCACTTGCTTTGTGCAGATCTCATCTCCACTGAGTACATTCCTCCTTTGATGAAAAATAAATTCTTATTTACATCATCATCTCTACAGAGACATTTAATTGCACAGGATCTCTCCAAGGTGCCCAAGAGCAGTTACCTGTCTTGGTTGACTATAGGCCAGAATAAAAACCAAAGGCAATAGACCTAGAAGCCAAGATAAGAATGGGAAGAACCACCTGGCTGTCTTCATGACACATTTATATCATCTAGCTCTTCAAAGTTTCCAGAAGACAGTTTCTCATGACTACCAGAATCATGAGAGCAATAATCAAACATCAAATTGCAATAAAAATTAGACACGAAATGTTTAACACCAGGTTGTCTTTGATCTACTGATCTACTTACTGGCCTTAGGGATATAAAAATGAATTAGTTCAACATCTAGTAAGAAAAATAACCACCTCAAAAAGAAAAAGTTTGGGATCTCACTTTTCTCTATAGCACTACCAGTGCCAGAGATGATGATAAAATATGAAAAGAATTTTGAACTTAAAAAGTAGAATCAAGATTTTTTTTTTTTTCACAGACATGAGAAAACATACTCAAACAAGACAGACCCTGGGAATAAAACACACTCAGTTCTTGCAGAGAAAAGAAAATTTGCTGCCAACATTCAGTGGATTAAGAAATGAATTGAATGAAAACAATCGAAAAGGATCTGAGGAAACAGAGGTAGCATTCTTGTCTGCCGTATCCAAGGCCTTAGGTTCAATCCCCAGTACCACAGAAAATGCCAACAACAAAAACAAAAATTGAATAAGTGGTAGCAGAAGAATGGGTGCTGAGTCATTATCTGTTTCTCTATAGCATACAAGAAAATAGGCCAAATCACCACAGTCGATGTTGATAACATAAAAATAAAACTAGTCATCAACAAGGAAACTTGAAGAGGCAAATAACAAAAGCAAGTTGCTGAGGTCATTGTCTTCTCATGGCAATGAGTGAATGGATGCTGCCTAAAAGAAACAATTTAGCTGAAGGTTTAAAAATGTTTTCGCCTTTGCATTTTAATACAATTAAGAATTTTTAATTATTTCCTGAGAATTTCATACTATACATTTTGATCATATTCACTTCCTTCTCTTCTTCTAACTCTTCCCAGATCCTCCCCCACCTTTGCATGCACCCCAACTTTGTGCCTTCTTCTTTTAATAACCCGTTCAGTTTGTGTTGTCAGTGTACTTCCAAGTGTGAGGCCATCTATCCTGTATGGTCCATCTATCAAGCGCCATATTGTTAGAGGCATCACCTATCCATAGTTCCTTGGTTAAGGATGGAAACTCCCAAACCTTTTCCCCTCCACACTAGAATGTTAAGTGGCCAGATCCCACGCAGGTAATCAGAGTTGCTTTGGATTCACGAGTGAAGCCGTTCTCTCACGTCCAGAAGACAGTTTCATTCCAGTCCTCCTCAACCTCTGTCTCTTACCTACCTTCTGTGTTCCCATCCATGATGGTCCCTGAGCCTAATGGTGGTGGTGGTAAATGTTACAGATGTCCCATTTGTGGCAAAAACAAACAAACAAAAAGACTACACCTACACACACAATATCACTGACATTTGCACTTGGACCAATTATGTTTCTGCATTTGGCTACTGTCCAAAGAAATTTCTCCAATGAGGTCTTACAGCTGCCTTAATTTGAGTCTAGGGATGCATATTTAGATGACAGGTTAGTACTATGTCTATTTAGGAGAAGAATGGTAGTAAGTTCATCCTTGGGCCTGTAAACTCCTGGACCGTGTATTTTTGGCCAGATGTATAGTAACAGGCATTTTTTCTCCTGTGGAGTTGGCCTTCAGTACAATCAGAATTACTTGTTTACCTTCATAACACAGGGTTCCCAGTGGGGTAGGACTGTTGATAACCTTCCCTTCTCACACAGCACCTTTCATTACTATGAGAATTGGCCACCAGAGAGGAAGCTTCTTGGTCAATATTAACTTGACTTGTCATGTACTGTGACAAATATATATGGTCACATATGGTGACTAATATGGTCTTATCATCAGGTTCTGGTGCATAACCAAGAGCAGTAACAGTAGCCTCCAGAATATCTCTGACCAACTCTACCGGAGATATCCCATACCTAGCACTGTGTCTATCTCTCTATACCTATCTATCTATCTATCTATCTATCTATCTATCTATCTATCTATCTATCATCTACGTACTTATTTTTAACTTATTTTTTTCAATCTATGGCTTCTAAGAGGAACAAAGTCCTCTGTGTAGAGGAACTAAAATTAAGTACTTTCTCTCTCTCTCACGTTCTCCCCAAACACAGACAGATAGGCATACACACACACACACACATACACACCAAAGTTTATAAAACAGTGTGTTTCCAAATGTTTTTTCAATATCTTTTCTGTTGTTAGTTATTCCTTTCCTAAATTCCCTTATTAAACTTTTAAACTTAGAGATTTTTGTTTGTTTGTTTGGAAATAGTGTGAAAAACCATGAACTCTATCTAGGCATTTATTTTTTCATTCTATCAAATACATTTAAAATTACTTTAAGAAATGGGACCATTGAAAAGCTCCTCCTTCTGTCCTGCTGTCTCAGGGCCTCTGCTGGAGGAAGCACCAAGCTCCGTGTCCGCCTACGTGGACAAAGGATGCTTAGGAGGATGTTTACTGTTAGTGTCTACTTCCTGGTCAAGTGGTGTTTCTTCTTTTTCATTTTTAGTACTGCTTGAAAGTGTTGATTACATAGTCTTTCCCCCCTTTTTAACAGAAAGATTTCTCCTTCAGTTAAGAACAGAGAAATAGCGTTTTACTAGAACTAGTTATCCCACACACTCAGAACTTGAGCTTATTTTCACACTGTTGCTCGCTTCTCTTCTGTTTCCCCAGTGGCTGGAAACTCTGTTGTGATGGAGTCCTAACCTGAAGTGGCAAACCTGCCCCCTCTATCCCCAGTGTCGAGAGTTCCCTTTGACCATTCTCCACACTGGAAAACTCCCAAGGACTACTGAGCTACTTTTCTTCTTTGTCCCTGAGATTGTAGTAGGTACCGACCGCTAACCATTTCCTCAGGAATTGATAGAATCCAAGAAATTGTTCATAACAACTGACTTTGTGATTGCTTAGAAATTGTATATTCATTCTGATTTCCTGTTTGGGTACCAAGACTTTAGTTCATTTCACTATTTTAATAAGGTTACTATAATGCTATATAATCTTAGAGATGATTTTTAGTGTGCTTCTCTATTGATCCTTTGCCTTTATTTATAAAATTCACTGAAAGGTGATTCTTGGCTCTGTGGATGCAGCAGAATATTTAGAAACTCAGAATGGTACACTGCAAATTCACATATAGCCAGACCTCAACATGCCCACCTGAACCAGTGAGACGGAGCAAGAGGGTAAGTTGAACACCGGATCTCATGGCATTGGCAGTGCTATTGGCAATTTCTCCTGTTCTCAGGAGAAATCCCCGATGAGATAGAACAGTGTTTCTCAACCTGTGGGTCTCGACCCCTATGGGGTTGTATATCAGATATCCCATATTTCATATATTTACATTACAAATTTGTTTTGTTTTGTTTTAAGACAGGATTTCTTGTGTAGCCCTGGCTGTTCGGGAATTCATTTTGTAGATAAGGCTGGCCTCGAACTGAACTCAGAGATCCGAATGCCTCTGCCTCACAAGTGGTGGGATTAAGGGTGTGTACTTCTACCTCCTGGCTATTTTGTTTGTTTGTTTTGTTTTTCAAGACGAGTTTTCTTTGTATAGCCCAGGATGTTCTGGACTCACCTTGTAGAAGAGGCTGGCCGAAAACTGACAGTGATCCGCCTGGGCCTCCGCCTCCCTGAGTGCCGGATTAAAGGTGCTCAGCACCACGCCCAGTTCTGGTTTTGTTCTTAACATTAGAAAAATTATAGCTATGAAGTAGTAACAAAATACTTTTGCAGTTGGGGGGGGGGGTCACCACAACATAAGGCTTTGCATTAAAGGATTGCAGTACTAGGAAGGCTGAGAACCGCTGTGCTAGGGCCTCCTTTGTTCAGCCAAGGTTGTGATTCTAGCTGTGCTCCTGGCTGGTTCCAAAGCCTGGCATTTTGATGTTCCTAGTAATTCTGGAAGCTAACCAAGACCCTCTTAATAAATTCCTTTTCTGTTTCACTCAGCACACACCAGTGTCTATTGTTTGTGTGTAAACTCACTGATCCTGTGCTTATATTTTCTGTATGTCTACTTGCATTTTAAATAGTTGGTACAGAACCTTAAGCCTTTAAATTTAAATTCCTGCAGTCGTCTGTATTATTTATTCTGTCTATGGCTTTCGCAACCTAGTTGCCTGTTTTCTTTTGTTTACTTAATAATGGACTTCTCCATTTTTGCTTTCTAGTAATTCAATCCACAAACATTTATTCTAATAACCAATGTACTGGGATTTGAAGTTCACAAGAAAAAATAATAATAATAAAAAGATAGGGTGTGGTGACACATACTTGTAACCCCAGCCCTTGAGAAGTAAGGCAGGAGGATCAAGGACAGGTTAGACTTTATAGAGAGTTTGAGGCCAACCTGGGCTACTTGAGAATCTGCCTCAAAGTAAAATAAAACAAAAACAAGAGGAAAAAAAAAAAAAAAAACAAAACAAAAAACTCCATGACTCTCAGCAAGGATTTCAAATTCCAGGAGGAAGGAAAGATAAGGAAAAAAACAAAGCAGTGGCCTTTGAAGAGAGATGACTATAAGGCTTTGTTTTTTTTTTTTTTTTTTTTTATTCATGAAAAGGGGGGGAAAAAAGCACAAAAGCTGAAGCCATATTCTGGAAGGGGAATTTAGGAGCTGAGGAGAAGTAAGGCTGGCCAAAGGGCACAGGCCACATTGCTGTCAGGACACAGGATTTGTGGCTATCTGGAATGCCTGAAGGCTCTCTAAAGCGCTGTGAGCATGTCTGAGGTCTGTGTTTTTCAGACTTGTGAGGATTCCCTGGCTTGTTCAGTTTTAGCTCAAAAGGGTTTGATAACATCGTTTTAAAACCACGTCCTAGGAGCCTATCATGGAAGGGAAACTGTGGCAGGAGATGAGCCTGGAAGCAAAATTCACGAAGGCCTAAGAAGTTTCAGTTTTATCCTAAAAGCAAATGCTGCCATTCAAGGACTAGTAGCAACAAGATCACATTTGTCTCTTAGAGAGTTTACAGGCAATAGTAATGGATTTGAGAAAAGAGATCAGGGCAACGGAAGAGCCGTTACGTTATCAGAAATATTATGCTTGGGGAAGACTACCTGTTTGAACTAACACTGTATTTTGCAAAGCAGAGGAAGTCAGCAGGATGAAGTTTAATGACACTAGTTTGGTAACAACATGGCTATGAGGTCTGGAGGAGTCTGCAGTAGAACCTTGGCTCAGGGGTCTGTATGGATGAAGGTTGTGTTCATGTCTGAGAGGCAGAGAAGGATAAAACCTTCCAATGGCACATTCAGTCTTGACTATGTTGGTATTGAGCCAAAAAAAAAAAATCATCCAAAACCCTATTGAATCTTTTGCTCTTGAGTCAACCCTATTGAATCTTTTGCTCTTGAGTCTAGATCTCAGAACATGGGTCTCCAGAGGAACACAGGCAAGAGCTACTTACTTTTATAACAATTGCTATTCAATGAATCAGAAGGCAGGTAGTGGCAGCCCAGCCTAGAAGGCCTACCCCAAGTGACAGCCCTTTATTCTGGGGCCATATGAAAAAGGATGCTTCTTAGAACCAACTAATTGAAGTCTATGGAAGGACAATTCTGTATAAACACAGATTTTCATGGATACCTGCAATGTAGAATAGTAGTTCCTTCTCACATTCACTACACACTGAAATTGCTTGATCTATAAAAGCTGTTTAAAAATTTAAAGTCTACCTGGGCAAGATGGAGCCTAATCTCTGGTCAAGCCAAGTGTGGTGTCTCACCCCTTTAATCCCAGCCGTCAGGAGACAGAGGCAGCAAAGTTTCCAGACAGCCAAGGTTACACAGGGAAATCCTGTCTCAACAAACAAACAAACAAACAAGCAAACAAAATAAAACAATAACAACAAAATACCTGGTCAAGACCAGCCAGGCTACACAGCAAGGCTTTATATTAAAAACCTAAATGAAATTAAATAAATTAAATGTTCTACATGTCATCTCATACCAATAATATATCTTGCTTGGGGTGGAGGGGGGCAGCTCTTAGTATTTTTTCTAAGAGCCCCAGTATAATCAAATGTGTAGTAAAATTAGGAACCAATGACATAGGCTGCTATTGGCTAGATCTGGCAAAATGAAAATTTCCTACATAGCAGCTGAAAGTATCATAGTTCAAGGGTTGGGTAGGTACGAAGCCAGTCAAGGACCAAAGCCCAGATCAGAAGCTGAAGAGAAAGCATGATGCTATGGATCTGCAGAGAAGAGGAAGTAGGTAAATCTGACCCACGAGACCTTCTCAGAAGCAAGTCACAGCCCAGAGCCATAGAATGTTAAAAGCTTAACAATGTACTCCTAAATGGAAACAGTGTAAATGAAAAGGACTCCTTCCTCTTATTTTTGCAGACTGACATCTGAAAGATTCTAAGAACATTTGAGATTGAACTAGAAGCAAACGGAGGGAGGCTTAGAAGATAGAAACCCTGGGGTACATGATCATGTAAGAGCATCAAAGAAAGAGAAGCTTTTCAAGGGGAATGGGAAAGCATGTTAGAGAAGGAAAAGGAAAAGCAGCGAGGGCAACATGGCATGAGTCAATGGCAGGGAATTACAGGAGCAGACAATCAGTAGAGGCAATGCTGCAGAAAGAAATGGCAGGGCAGCTGAAAAATATCACCCGGAATTCATGCATGTGTGAGAAAAAAACTAGAGGGTAGTGTCTTTTCTCGAAACCTGCTTGATAACCACTATCTTAGTCTCATTTGATTGGCACATTATTGAGGAATGGAGAAGTACGTTTTGAAATTCAAAATGGGTTGGCATCATCCTTTCTCAAGACCATATCACACAGGAATGATCACATTTCTGACAGAAGCATCCAGAAACAGGCCTCTAAAATAATCAAAAGGAAAGGAATAAAGGCTTGGCTGGGAGTTCTGACTGAAAAGAGCAAAATGCCTCGGAGAGGGGAAGGTTGCGAGGGCTGTGATTGAAGCGTTCAATTAGCCATCTACCTCTGCAATGTGTCTCATTTCCATTCACTCTATTCCACTCTCACCCCAGTGGTCCGTTCTCCTGTGCTTCGGAGTCCCTGCACCTGCAGTCCATCTCTCACAGCAGCTAGGTTTCTGCAGCTCCTGCCTTTGTCTGCATCCCATTCCCTCTCACGGCCAGTCAACCCACTTGGGCTCTGAGCGTGGGTCTGTGTGTTCTTGTTCTGCAGGCCTCCTGTTGTGTGACCTTGAGCAAAGAACGGAAGCCCTGTGTGCCTTAATTGTATCACCTGAAATGGTGTCAGTAAGAACGCTTACTTCATAGGAACATTACAGGAATGAATAATCGATTCATCCGTGGAAGGGCTATGGGAGAACTGTCGTGTTAAGCAATCTATCTCATGCAGGTTTGGGCTTCTCTTCTATAGAATGCCCAGGAAACACAGCTACCTCTTGTTATGGAGATTAAATTAGAGATTGCACCTGAAGTCTACCAGCTGATTGCCGAGGATATACTACTAAACAGCTACAAATGGTAGCTGTTCAAAACCCCAAATAGAATAGCCTGTACTCTGAAGGCTTTCATGTTCCCAGCCTCAAGTAATACTTTCTTATTCTGTGTGCTGCGCTTCACTTTAGTTTTATTTCGTTCTAGTGTAGACGGTATTTTTCTAATTCTTTTTTTTCTCTCTCTCTCATTTGACAGTCTTGCAATGTAGCACAAGCTGGTCTGAACTGTGATTCTCCTGTCTCAGCCTCTCCAGCGGCGCGAGTTCCCCTTCCACTCTTCTTCCTTTATTGATAGTTGCTTACACCTTTAACTTCTGGTCCTCATTATCAGGTTGAAGGCAGAGGATCACTGTGTCAAGCCAGCTCACACAGTAAAGAACTGTGCTGGGATTGTTAAAGTGTGCATAGTAGGTTCTCATCAGTTGGTAGTTGGATTCCTTTATTTATACTTTTATATCGAGCTTTAGTCCCTTTATGTTTATATTGTGGACTTTTGATAATAATGTTCAGGATGGATGAGGATATGGAAGAATTGTAGGCTGCAGTGTAAATTGGAGCAATTGTTTGGAAGAAAATACAGCTAGTAGAGTTTCTAAAGACAGGAGATTAGTTAAATAAATTGGGACATGTGAATATGATAAAAGATTACATGTAATATGTATTCCATATTAGATACTGCCTGCATACATATGTAATACTATATTAATATTGAAAGATCCCTGAAACAGAACATAAGTGAATAAAACTATAAAGTAGTATAAATTTCTTTCTTGCAAATGTAAATGTTTCCTTTTGTGTAAAATTAAAGATAGCTATGAGTTTATGCAGATTTATGCTTTTTCAAATTAGGAAGTATAATAAGCAATTGTGCATGTGGAGAAGGTGGCACGAAAGGAGAGAGACGCAGCTCGCTTTCCCTTTGTAACATTCTGCACCACGTTTTGTAATTTGTACTCCATTTCTTTTTTTCTTAGATGGTGTGAGTGAGATGGAAGCCCATCCTTTTTGTGTTTTGTGTGTGCTTTTTTTTTAATTCTTTTACCTTGGTATATATTCATTTATTTAGTTCTCAGGATTGAACCCAGAGAACTGCACACGCCAGGCAAGTGCTTTCCTATTGAGCTATATTCATCAGCGTCTCTGGGCATATTTTTTAAAGTACTATATAAACTGTCCATGTTAAGAGTTTCGAGATTACATTTTGAAAATAATACATCTTTTGAGACTCTCACTCATGAGCACTGCATTTAAATCATTTTCTCCCTCCTTCCCCTTCCAACTCCTCCCATGTACCCCTCATCTCAAACTCATGACCTCTTCTTTCTTAATTCTTCCTTAATTATTATTGCATATAGCAATTACACGCGCGCACATGCACACACGCACACACACACACACACACACACACATTGTGATGGCTATTCCTGCTTGTCAACTTGACTACATCCAGAATTCATTAAAACCCATGCGACTGAGTACAGCTGTGAGGGATTTTCTAATTAAATTATTCGACGTGAGAAGACCCACTTTTAATTTGTATCTTATGAGGTAGGGAGATACACCATTGATTCATACTTTTTGAGGTGAGACAATCCACCTTTAATCTGGGCCACCTCTTCTGCTGGTAGCCTACAGGACATTCAAGAAAGAAGCTTGCTCTCTTTGCCTGCTTGCTTTCACTCTCACTGGAAAGTCCATTTCTTCATTGGCATTAGAATCCTCTTCTTTGGTATTTTTGAGTATACTAAAGAGCAACTGAGACATCCAGCCTCAAGTACTGAACTACTGGTTCTCGGACCTTCTTGTGGTAGACAGCCATTGTTGGGCTAGCTGGCCCACAGCCTTAAAGCCATTCTAATAAATACAATATGTCTATATGTATAATACAATAAATGCTATATATAATAAACATACATATATTTATGTAATAAATACCATGTATATTCATGTCATAAGTTCTGCTTTGCTACAGCAGTGGTTTTCTACCTTCCGAATCCTACAACCCTTTAATACAGTTCCTCATGTTGTGGTGACCGTAAACCATAAAATTACTGTCATTGCTACTTCATAACTGTAATTTTGCTACTGTTATGAATTGTAATGTAAATATCTGTTGTTCAGGACACGTCTAATATGCAACTCCTGTGAAAGGGTCATTCAACCCCAAAGGGGTCACAGGTTGAGAACCTCTGACTAATACATATTTTGGCACCAGAAGTGGTTCTAGAGCAACAAAACTACAAGGACGAATTGTTTAAGTATCTGGAATAGGCTTTCCAACTTTCCATTTACAGTTACTGAAGCCTCTCCAGTTACTAAAGCTTGGAGAGTACTGACGCCCCATGGTGTGAACTATTTTTTGCAAACTTAAGGAGACAAATGCATTTGATTATCCGGATTCACCAATTGTGAGAGGCAACAGATTTAGTGACTCCTCATACAAAACTTTTGACGGTTGGTGAGAAAAACAAGGAAACATAAGGTGACGGTTGTTTGCTCCTATCATCACTGGATGAACTGACAACAGAAAAGAACGAGCTCTGTGATAAAGTGACCGACCTCTAGCATCTCAGAATATGGTACAGGACAGCAGTAAACTCGGCAATAAAACCGACCAGCTCCAGATGCACGTAAACAGTGTAAAGGTTCCTAAGTGTGCCCTGGAAGAGAACCTTCTCTCCAGCAGCCACAGAGCTCAAGTTTCAGAAGATCAAGCTGAAGCCCTCCCTCGTTATAAGTTTGGCTGAATTACAGCGAAATTTCAAGTCTGAGCCTCAGAGGCTGTTGGCAGGGGCAGTAAGGGCATGAATCGGTAAAGAACAGGATCCTGGACCTTGGGATGGAGATGTGTGGGAGAACCTTGAACCCTCAGATTCTCAAGGGTTTGTCTTCCCGTTAGGAGTAGTCTCTCCACCTTCAGCACATGTACTCTGACCTGCACCCCCTGAAACATTGCTTTTTCCACCTTTGACTGAGGAAATTAATCCTTCATTGTCTGCTAAATCAGCAGTGACTTTTTCTAAAGGAGGCGCCAGACGAGACAACACTGACGTCCCTTGGGACCTACCAATAGTTGTCTCTAGACCTATAGCCAGATTTAAGGCCGAGCAGAGGGGAGATAGAAAGTGAAGTTGTGCTACCCTACTAGAGGAGCTTAATGAGTTTGCTAATTCATTCAAGAAGAAGTTCGGGGAATATATGTGGAATAGGTTTTAAGGGTGCAGGATAATCATGGAAGAAACATAAAACTGCATCAGTCTGAATTTACTGATATGGGCCCACTGACTGGAGATTCTAAATTTAATATGGACGCTCACAGTTAAAAATGTGTCAAAAGTACGTTTGAAAGGTTGGCTGAAGCATTTGTCAAAAGATGGCCTGCTAAAAAGGAATTGGAGATGCCTGATATCCCTTGACTTAGTGCTGATGAGGGAATTTTAAGATCCAGGGAAATGGTACTGCTAGAGGGTTAGATGAGTAAAACCTAATCCTCCACAATGGCAAGGCTGGGAAGACATGCCCTTCGTCAGTCCTATGAAACACAAAATGGAGAAAGGGTCATTGACACAGCTGAAGAGTTTTTTTGTCTGCTTTCTTTTTGTGCCCGACCTTAGGGCTGGTGAAGCTGCTGATCAGTTGGAGGAATTAAACACAATGGGTTTAATTGGGCTCTGAAGTAGCAGGAGCCAGGTGGCAGCACTGAATGACCAAAGACAAGGTGATTGTTGTTACGCAATGGACAGTATAGGCTGAGCAATGTCCGCAATAGCCTAACCCACAATGGTCAGCACAGGCCTCTATGGTGGCATGACTTGTACAGACCTTTGGAACTAGCTAACCAATCATGGTGTTTCCAGGCATGAAATATATAAGAAGCCAGTAAGCAGCACCCCTCCGTGGCTTCTGCATCAGCTCTTGCCTCCAAGTTCCTGCCCTGTTTGAGTTCCCGCCTTAACTTCCTTCACTGATGAAGGGCAATGTGGAAGTGTAAACCAAATAAACCCCTTCTTCTCCACCTTGTTTTGGTCATGGTGTTTCATCACAGCAATAGAAACCCTAAGATTATACATAAAATCAACATGACATTTTTATAGTTGTAGAACATTCTATGGGATGATACATGTGATTTTATTATCCCTTTGAAGATTATTTAAATTTACAATGTTTTCTGGTTATAATACTGAAATGAATATTTATTCTATTAGGTAAGTTCTGGATATAAAATTTTTCAAGCAGTAGTAACATTTTTGCTGACATTTCTAAAAGCAGGTGGTCTTAGAGTACTCTCCAGGGGGCCTCTAAGGATTTAGTCTGCTGCTCTTGAATTAGCTATTTTGAGGAGCCAAAATGCCTTGCAAATAGGGAAGGATCTTGAAGGCCCAGAGGCAATGTGGCAGTAGGTGAGGGATAGACAAGAGAAGATGTGAGGTGGTACTTCCAGGCTCTGCCTCCCTCCCTCTGCCAGGCTTTCTTTCAGAGACCTGTGAAGGAGCTGAAAAGACACAAAGGCAACAAGCAAAAAGAAGCCTGGGACTAATTATACCGTAAACGTGGGAATTAGCAGGAATCAGGAGAAGGTTAGAGTTTTGCCAATCAAGAAACTAGTGATGGACTCTGTTGATAACCAGCTTGCCCAAGAGGGAGGGGGAACGGAGGGAGGGAATGGCACTGTTTACCGCTTTCACTACGTAGCCCTCCTCCGAGGACTTGTGTGTCCTTTGACATCAAGAAGTCTTGTTTTTCAGGTGGCTAATTGCCTCTCTCAGGGATGTAGACATTGGAGCTCTCAGCAGCTGTGAAGGAAGAGACCTTATTCATCTCATCACCAATAGTGGCCTGTCACATTTCATACATCTTTAGCAATTTAATGGGAAAGCTTTCATTGTTATTGGCAAGGCTTTGGAAGTTTAGAAAGGTTTACAATATTTAAATTTTCATCTGATTCCTGAAAAAAATAGTATGCCACAGGACCTTCTTTATTGAGCCATAGTGATATAATGGCAGTTAGTTTTTATGGCACACGGTCTATGCTTGACAAGTTCTTGCTATATAGTCCAAGCTGGTTTTGAACTTAAGATCCTCTTATCTCAGCCTCCCAAGGGCAAGTATTCTAGGAATGTGCTACTGTGTCTGGCTTATTTTCTAACTGCTCTTCCAAACATTAACTTAACAATCCACACAGTGAGTCTGTGACTCGGGCATTACTTTTCTCTCCTGTCATAGACGACCATGTTTGGCCATGCTTAGCATGAACAGATGTTAGATTTGCTGCTTGTTTTGAGTTAGAGTACCCAAACTCAGCCACGCTACATTTTCCATCACCCTCCTCTGTAAATTGACCCACACTGTCATTCCTCTAATATTTTCAGATTCCTGCTAGAATCAAAGTCCATTTCTTCCATTCTTTGGATAACCTCTCTATCCACCTTCAAAGAGCTCTCTCATCAGTTCCAGTATCAGCCAGCTTAAAAATAAGAATCTCAGTGAAAGGGAAAACAGAACCAGTCACAATCATATCTCCCCCATCACCTTAAAGCTTTCTGTACTGTTGTCAAGACTGTCCTCCCCTTTTTTTCATTTTTAAAATGCATGTATTTATATAAGTGTAATAGATGTGTGCCACAATGTATGTTTTTGTGTGTAGAGTTCAGGGGAAAACTTTTGGAAGTCAGTTTTCACCCAAAGTGTGGGTCCCAGGGATGGAACTCAGGTCGTTGGGTTTGGCAGAGGGTATCCTTACCCCCTGAACCATTTCACAGCCTTAAGCTTTCATTTCTTTATGCTCTCTTGCTTCTGCAATCACTCCAGTCTTACCTCTGTGTCTCTGAATACTCAAAAACTGCCTCTAGCAAGTACCCGGATAACTTTAGCCTTTTTCAATCCTGTGGCCCCTTCTTTAATTTCATGTAGTTCATCATCTTCTCTTTGTGGTGTACCACACTCCTGCATTTTACTCTCTGCTCCCTACCTCCTCTTAGTTTTGTTGTTAGCTGCTCTTCTTGTGCCTCACTTACAAACCTTAAATTCCCCAAAATCTAGGCCTGTGGTTCCTTCCCTCCCACCTATTTGGACTGAATACATTCAAGCTCACTGTTCTAATATTACCTATCATATCTTTTTTTTTTTTTTCATTTATCAATATATCCCAGCCCCATTGGGCTTCTCCTAGTCGCTTCAGGCTTAAACAGTTAGTTGAATTATTTGCCTTCTCCCTAGGTAGAAAACAGTACAGCTGTTTCGATGCCACAGTCTAGCACACTTGCCTATACTCAGTGCTCAGTATTTAAGAAGATGATGAGCCATTCATTTTTGTTTGATAAAATCATCCAGCATTCATTTGTGCATTTAAAGCAGCTTAATAATGTGCAAGTGGACTAAGGAGATATCTCAGTGGAAAAACGAGGACCTGAGATTAAACAGCTAGACACAGAGCACAGGCATCTGCAGTTCAGTTCTACAATGGAGAGAAAGGAGACTGAGGCAGAAGAATCCCCAGAAGCTGGTAGGCTAGCTGGCCTACAGAGACAGAGACAGAGACACATGAAGAAACCAAAAAGACAATGGACCAACAAGGTGGAAGTTGAGGACCCAAGCAGAGGTTGTTTTCTGACTTTCTCACATGTGCACAGTTATTGTGAAAAAGATATTAGACTTTTCCTTACCTCAGCTAGTTCCCAAATAATTGATACAGAGAACTTTTAGATTGAAAAAAAGCTTCAAAGCACCATAACTGGGCAGATATCAGCCCTCTATGCTATTTTGTTATTTCCTAGCTTCACACCCTAAGTTACTTTCTGTAATTGTCCCTGCCTGGGCTGTGTCTGTTCCATCAGGCCAGCCATAATAACGCTCATGGCCCATGCTGTTCTATGGTGACCTCCTTCTTTGGCTTCCTCTCTTGCTCTTCTCTTCTCCTTGTCATCCACATCCGACCCCAAGTCCAGAACCAAAGCTCTGTGTACTTCTCTTTTACCACAGGCTGTCAGCAACTTTATTGAACCAGTCAAAGAATAAAGTTTACACAACTGCTTTATTTAACCAGTCAATGTACGAAGTTTACACAGCATCACTTGGTATACATGAGAATTTGTCTGAATAGCAACCAGATCTCAGGGTTCAGTATTTAGCATTAAAATACATAGCAACAGACCAATCTCAGTCACACACAGTAGGTGTGTGTGACTAAAATTAATGGTAGAAATAATGTACATAATGAATGACCTTGAAAATTAAAAAAAGGACTTGAAACAGTTTTTAGAATATAAGGTCCCAGACAGTCAAGTGAGGTGGTGCATATCATTAACCCAGCACTATGGAGGCTGAGACAGGCATATTTCTATGAGTTCGAGACCAGCCTGATATCTACATAGCAAGTTACAAGACAGACAGAGTTACATGGTAAGATCCTTTTAGAGTTGAAAAGAATGATAGTTCTTATCTCATGTTTTAGCGGTAATTCAGCTTATCCCCAAACTTTAGGGCCTGTCTTCTCAAAAAGGGTCAAAGTATGGCCTTCAACTTTTCCCTCTGTACAGGTATTTCTAAGGTGAAGCCATTTGATCCTGGCAGCCAATGAAGGCAGGGGTAGGTAAACATGTTACCTGCAAGGGGAAACATGGAAAGATTAAACAATTTGTTCAACACTTTATGAGAAATGAGTCACAGAGGAAATTCAAATTCAAGCATAAACTCCTAATGAAGGCATTTCTACCTCTCCTAGGTAGCCATTTTCAAAATGGCAGGGAGAAAGTCTTATTTTCTGTTTAGTATACAATGAGTTCAAATTTATTAAGGGTGGGCAGGGGAGTAGGAAAAAGGAATCATGCCTGCTTCCTTTTTGCTAAAAAAAAAAAAAAAAAGTGATAAAGTGTTCATAAGAACCATACTCTAACCTAATTTTTCATGCTTGAATCAACTTTATGGAGGATGATTTACATAATAAATGTGCTCATCTCAAGGCTCTAGTTTAATGAGTTTTGATAAATATACATACTCAGGCAGCTATCACCCCAAACAAAATTCAACATTTCTGTCATACAGAAAGTTCCAGCTTGTCTTACTTCCTGGTTCCAGGCGACCACTAATGTGCCTTCTGTCAGCTTAATGAAGTTTTCCTATTCCAAAATTCTACAGAAATGCATCGTATTGCAAATACTTTTTTGAGTCTGACTTCTCAGCATGTTTTTTGTTTTCTGTTTTTGTTTTTGAGATTCATATACGGTGCAAATATCAGCCTTTCACTCTTTATGGTTCCAGAGTTCTATATTTAATAAATATACCACAATTGTCTTATCCATTCACTTGTTTTAAACCACTTGATTCAGCTTGAGATTTAGGGACTTAAAAATAAAACGTCTATGATCATTCACCCTTGTGTAGGTGTTTGATTTTATTTCTTGTAGTCAAATATCTAGGAGTGGAATTGTTTGGTTATATGGTAGCTGCACACTTAAATTTGTAAGGAAATATAGAATTGCTCTTTATTATGGCTGCATCATTCTACACGAGCATGCTAATTGCCACATCTTCCTAATGCCTTGCCCAATCAGTCTTTGTCATCTTAGCCATCCAGTGAGTGCACGTAGTATTGTGACGAAGATTAGTTTGTGTTTCCCAGTGACTGATGACTGTGAGCATTTTATATGCTTATCTGCCATCTGAACATTTTGGAAAATCTATTTATTTATTTATTTATTTATTTATTTATTTATTTATCCATTTTACATCGTGATCATAGCCCTCTACCTTTTCTCCTCCCAGTCCCACCCTTCATCCCTCTTCCTCTGCCCCCTCTCCCCTATTCCTCAGAATATGGGAGCCCTCCCTACCCTCTCACCCCAACTCAGCAAGTCACATTAGTACTGAGTGAGTCCTTTTTCCCTGTGGCCCTTGGAGGCAGCCCAGCCTCTGGGGGATGAGGGAGAGGGGAAGTGATTAAAAAACAATCAACAGAATCCATGTCAGAGGCGGGCCTCACTCACTTTACTAGAAGACCCACAGATCTGCTACATCTGTGTAGGGGGGCATAGGTCCAGTCCATGTATGGTCCTTGGTTGGTGCTTCAGTTTCCACAAGTCCCTCTGGGCCTTGGTTAGTTGGCTCTGTTGGTTTTCTTGTGGAGCTCCTGTTACCTCCAGGTCCTTCTCTTCTTCCCCATACTTTTTCACAAGACTCTCTACTTTTCACCCAATGTTTGGCTGTGCGTCTCAGCATCTTGTTTCAGTCCACTGCTGGGTGGAGCCTCTCAGAGGACAGCTACACTAGGCTCCTGTCAGTGAACACAGCGGAATAGTGTTAATAGTGTCAGGGGCTGGCTCTATCTAAACATTTTTTATTGCTAAGTGTTGTTACCATAAGTTTTACTACGATGATATATTTTAAAGTTCTGGTATTATTATGAGCAAACACATTTATTTGTTTCTAAATAATTACCTCCTTTGCCATTATGAAATGCCCTTCTTAATTGCTGATAATAATATTTTCCTTGAAGATTATCTGAAATCAATAGAACTATCTCAACATTCTTTTAACTATCCTTTGCTTTAAAAAAATATTAGTTAATTTCATACATGTATACAATGTGTCTTGATATATCCATTCCTAGCTACCCCCAGTTTTCCCATAATGTGTTCCCCTCTCACTTCCATGGTCTCCCCACCTCTGTCTTCTTAACCCATTGAGTTCAATTAGTGCTGCTCACTGGAATTTAGATTACAGAGCTGCTGTTTATCAGTGCAGCACCCAGGTCCACGTGTAGAAGACAGCATTTCACAGCCTTCTCCTCTGTCTTCCAGCTTTCACATTCTTTCTGCTCTCCTTTTCCCTGACACTCCCTGGGTGTCCGGTGGGGAAAACAAATGCCCCATTTAGGACGGAGGGCCCAACAGGCAGCACTTTGACCAACTGTGGATCGACTGCTCACTAACCTGCTAAATGCTGCCCGTTTCAGAAAGCAACTTCTCAGATGAAAGGTTAAAAGCAACACCAATGTTTATAAGTAGATAACGTAAAGATAAATATTTAGAAGGCAAGCTGATAACACATCTTTTTAGCAAAACCAATATAAATAAGTTCCCCCACAGAACCTACGAACTGAGGGCTTTTGATTAAGGTTGTAGCATAAGGCATGAACTCCTCTGTGTGGAGCAGGTCACAAACTCAGCTGGCAAACAGTTACTAACCCCCATGGCAGTTCATGCCAGTATTGCACCACTGAGCGCATCTTGCCGAGAAGGTCAGTAAGACCCTAGGACCTTCCCCCACAGTGCCATACATCGCACCTTCCGACACCATCACAGCTAACCGTGTTTTGCTTATTATTTGAATAGCGTGTTTCCCCCTTCTATTTACTTTCAATCTGATCGTGTTTTATGTTTAAAATAGTCACCCGCAGGCAATCTAGGAATGGTTTCTTGTATGATCTGACAGCTTTATAAAACTAATTGAAATGTTTAGGCTTCACTTATGAGCTAATAATCCTTTTTTTTTTTTTTTCATATGGTTGGGTTTCCTAAGCCAGTTTATTGTTTTCTTTCTCATTCTTGTATTCCTCCCCCTCTTCTCTCTCTACTTCTGAATTATTTCAACATTTCTTCCAGCCTCATTTTAACACATTTTTTGGTTTTAAGATATGCCCACCCCCTTTTGAGACATGGTCCCACTTTGTAGCCCTGACTGGCCTTGAACTCAAGATTACATGCATGTACCATCAAGTCTTGCTAAAGTATGTAAGATATACTTTTTTCATATTTTAGTGATTGCTTTAGGGATATTACATATTTAAGGATTATTACATGTACTGTATTAAATATTTACTTATTTATCTATTTATTTATTTAGGTTTTTCAAGATAGGGCTTTTCTGTGTAGCCTTGGCTATCCTGGACTCACTTCATAGATCAGGGTAGCTTTGAACTCATAGAGATCCGCCTGCCTCTGCCTCCCCAAGTGCTGGGATTACAGGTGCACACCACTGCGCCCTGCTATTTATTTTTAGTACCTAAAATTGATACTATGGTAACTACTATGTCACACTTTTAATCTGTGACAAGTTCTCTGACAAAACACGTTAAAAAGAGGAGTGTTTTATTTTGGCTTGTTTTCAGTGTGTTGGCTCTAGTCTTCGGATCTGTTGATTCTGGACCTCTTGTGGGGCAGAGCATCCTGGTGTCAGGGGCATGTGGCTGAAGCTACTCACCTCCTGAAGGGAAGAAGGCAAAGAGAGGGAAAGGGGGAAGGGGAGATGTGGGACAAGCCCCGAGGGCAAACCACAGCGGCTCACTTCCGCTATAAACTGCCCCCACCTCCCAAGTAACACAGCCAGCAGGAGACAAAGCCCGAGATACAGGATATTTCATATCGAAATTATAACAACTATTCTATACAAAAACAATAAAACTTTTCAGCAGTGCGAGCTACCTCCTGCACTATTTTTTACATTGCCGATGTATGTGCTATCACTACATACAGTGAAAACAACACATAATTGTGCCTTTTGGCTGAAAAGGTCATGTGTATATTAAAGCACTCTCAGTTCCTAGCACTAAGGAGTGGGGGTGAGGGTTTGAATTTTCTAATCTGGTGATGTAGTTTAGTTATAGAGAGCCTGGTATGTGCAAAAGCTTAGATTTGATCTCTAGCATAAAGAAACAAAAACTTTAAAAGGGCTAGAGAGATGGTTCAGTGTATAAAGGCACTTGCCAAGACGGATGACTTGGGTTCAATCCCTGGGACACATATGGTGAAGGAGAGAACCAACTCTTATAGTGAACTACACACACACACACACACACACACACACACACACACACAGAGAGAGAGAGAGAGAGAGAGAAATGAGTAAATGAATAAGTAGAATAAAATGTTTTTGAAAAGAACTAAAATATATTCCACAATACCCAAAAAGAAAAAAAAATCTTTTATTTTGCTATTTATTATATTTTAGTATTTGCTTCTTAAATTCAAATCTCCCTACACTGTCACTTACTTTGGTCTACAGATCATCTTTTTTTAATATGTGTTAGCGTTCAGGGCTGATGGCAGTGAATTATTTTACACTGTGTTTATCTGAAAGGCTATCTTATCTTAAATACTGAGTGTTCAGTTGGTCATAGAAAGTCTGCTGATATTAATTGTTCCGTTCATCACCTAGAAGACGCTGTTTCACATCATCTGGCTCCAGCACCTCCTGATGACAGGTCTGCAGCCACCTAAATCATTGCTGTTCTGTGAGGATGTGTCGTTTTAATGGCCATATCTGATGGGACAAAATGGCTTTTCATCAGTTTGATTATCATATGTCTAGACATAGTTCTTCCTTAAATTTATTTCGTTTGAATTCTCTGAGCTTCTTGAATTTGTTAATTTATGTCCTTCACAAAATTTGTAGCGGTTTTTTTTTTTTTTGAACATTATTTTCTTTAGTTTTTTTTTTTTAACTCCATCTTTCATTAACCTTCATAGATTCTAGTTACATGTACATTAGACTTTCAATAGATCCCCACAGATCTCAGAGGCTCCATCTTTCCTTTTTTTTTTTTGTCATGGATTTCTGTGTGTGTGTTCGTGTGTATACGACATGTGTGCTTACTTATGAGGGCATGTGTGGAGATCAGATTTGGCATTGGGATGTCTTGCTTCTCCTTCACTGCCCTCTTCACCTTATTGTTATTATGACTACTATTATGATTTGTTATTGTTAGGAAGGCTCTTTTGCTGACTCTCTACCCTGCCATTTTATTTACTAGCTCCATGTCTCCATTCCCTAGCACAGCAATGCAGTTGGGTGCTACCACACACCCCTTGGGTGCTAGAGATTGAAAGGTTTTCGTGCTTGCATAGCGAGCACTTCAGCCACTGAGCCATCTCCCATCCCATCCCATCTTTTTTTTTTTTTTTTTTTAAATAAAAATCTTCGTGCACATTCATGTGTGAGTGTGCATGTGGAGGGCAGGGATAGCTCTGGTGTCAGTCTTCTGCTTGTGTTTTGTTTCCACTGTGAGCACCAGGCCAGCTTCTCCACGAAATCCCAGGGATTCTCCTGTCTGTCTCCCATCTTCCTGCAGAAATTCTGAGACTACAGACTTTCGGGTTATGCATGCAGCCTTACCTGTGATCTGGGGATTCTGTTTCAGGCTCTCATGCTCACATGGTATCTTAGTTACTTTTCAGTTACTGTGACAAGACATCATGAGCAAGGCAACTTGTAGAAGAGTGTACTGGAGGCTCCCAGTCTCAGAGGGTTAGAATCCCTAACTGTCATGGCAGGAAGCATGGCAGCAGGCAGACAGATATGGTGCTGGAGTCGCAGCCGAGAGCTTGTGTCCTGATCTACGTGCACACAGCAGATAAAGCAGCAGAGAGAGCTAACTGGAAAAAGAGTAGGCTTTTGAAACCTCAGAGTTAACCCTCAGTAAAAACCTCTTCCAACAAGGCCACGCCCCTTCACCCTTCCCAAAGAGTATCACAAACTGGGGACCAAATATTCAAATATATGAGCCTATAGGGGGCATTCTCATTCAGGAGCCATCCATAGCAAGTGTTGATATTTACTGAGCCATCTCCTCAGCCCCTCTTTCTTCTCTTGTTGAAAATACACTTTTTTTCTTTCTTTTTACCTTCCTAGTTACCTAAATCAAAGTCTACTCACTCTTCCCCTGCCACCTGTGCTCTGATTTTGACTCAACCAGTGAGATATTTCTTTACGTTTTTACATATTTGGGGGCTTCTAGGAATTGAACCTAGGGCTTCAGTAATGTGGACTACACACTGTACCATTAACTTTCACCTGTAGTTGCTACATGCTTTTAATCCTAATATTTTATGTCCTAAAAAAATGTAGATCTATGTCTACAATGGAAATATTCCTCCTCTCACTCTTCTCAACATGATCATCTTTACCGCAGTGAGAGCTACAAAAGCAACGATGAACATCTCATCCTATAACTTCAATAGTGTGATATCTATCTATCTTCAATAGATGCCGGGTTTGGCATCTATTAATTGTCCTTTTTCTCAAAAATAGATCGTATGATTTTTCATGAGTAGTTTGGGTTTGTATCCTGGACATCGTGACTCTCAGATTCTACAGATTTGGGATTCTGTGACCATCTTGAGAATACTGACATTTTTTAGTTGGCATTTAACCTCGGTGGGGTGAGGTGCTCATATCTTCTTGCTGTCTTTGAGTGGTGTCTCAGTTGGTATCATTGGGCTTTTTGTCTGTGCCATGAACACATGACTCTGTAGACTGACAGCAGTTCTTACGTGCCACAGGTGACTTCCTTTCCCAGCTCTTGCTGTTGCACAGCTCTTCTTCATTCTCTTCCTGCCTGAGTGTGATGGCTTGTATGACAATGGCCACTATGGGTTCATATATTTGAAAGCATTGTCCCAGATGGAGGAACTGTTTGGAAGGTGTGACCTTGTAGGAGAGAGTGTGTCATTGGCAATGGGCTTTGAGATTTCAAAAGCCCCTTCCTCTCCCTCTTCCCTTTCCTTCTCCCCCTCTCTCTCTCCTCCCTCCCTGTCTCCCTCCTTCACATTTGTGGGTCAGGGTATAAGCTCTCAGCTACTGCCCCAGTGCCATGCCTGCCTGCCTGATACAGTGTCCCTGGTATGCTGGCCATGGACTCTCACCCTCCAGAACCACGAGCCCCAAATTCAATGCTCTCTTTAATAAGCTGCCTTGCTCATAGGATTTTGAAACAGCAATAGAAAAGTAAGTAAGACACTCAGCTTCAGGCACCGTTGAGAATGACACCATGGTTTCCTGGGGGACTCTGCTCCACACTCCACTCTAGGACCGTGTCTAAGCTTGAGAAGAACTACAGAACAATCGCAGGCACAGTGGACAGTAGTGAGCCCGGTCTGGTCCAGTCCCTTCTTCGATTCTGGTTTTGCTTTCTGGCTTGCTTATTTTTCTTTTACTCTTCAGAGCTCACAGGTTTATTTATTTTAATCCCCCCTTTTTGCATTTTATTATTGTTATCAATAGGGATATGAGAAAAAGTTTTAACATTGATGAAATCTAAGTCATCCAGTTTTGTGGTTTTGGTTATTGAGGTTTTTTGTTTGTTTGCTTGTTTTTTTTTTTTTTTTTTTTTCTATATGAGAAAGAAGACAGAGATGCAACCTTATTTTTGTTCTCATGTGCATATTCATTCTCTCCAATACTGTTTTTATTTTATTTATTTATTTTGGTTTTTTGAGACAGGGTTTCTCTCTACAGCCTTGGCTGTCCTAGACTCCCTTTGTAGACAAGGCTGGCCTCGACCTCACAGATATCCACCTGCCTCTGACTTGCCCAGTGCTGAGATTACAGGCTTGTGCCACCATGCCCAGCCAATAGTATTTTTTGAAAAGACTTTTTTCTCCACTGAGCCACCTTGAGAACATGCTTGGAAATCTACTGATGGCAGATGATAGATTTTTCTTCTATACACTCTCTCCCATTCCATTAATCCATACAGCTACTTTTCTACCAATTCCTCTCACTTCAAGTAATATAGTTACTAAATTACAGAAACATGAAATGAAGCCTTGCCAGTTCTTCAAAATCATTTTGGCTATTTGATGTCTTTGCACTGCTATCTGACTTTTGTTTTGTTTATTGATTTTTGGGTACTGGGAATCAAACCCTGGGGCCACATACATGCTATTAAGTGTTCTAGCCACTAATCTACATGACCATTCTTTTAATTAAGTTTTAGAACTACCTTACCATATTCAGAAACTCTTGTGCTGTTTTGGTACCGAGTCTATAGATTGATACTGAAGTGAGTAAGTTTTGGTCTTGCAGTTCATTATCATGATTTTCTTTTCAAATATTTGGATCTTTTTCAGTTTCTTCTTCAGTCCATAAAATTTCTGCATTATTTTGTTGGTAGTATTTTAATACTTCTACTACTGTAACATTTATTTATTTATTTGCAGCATTGCTATGTGAACCCAGGGCCTTGTATTTGCTGGTCATTGTCAGTATTCTAACAAACATTGATCTATATTTTCAGTCTTCTTTTGTAGGGAGGGCAGGGTCTCATGTAGTTATCACTGGTTTTGAATCCTTATTTTTCCTGCCTCCAAAAGCACACACCACCATGTCCAACTCTAAACAATGATTTTTTTAAACTATATTTTCCAATGTTCTTACCGAAATATATTTTATTGATTTTATCATATTGTAGTATCCTGCTACACTCTTATTATTAAAATAAATTATCGTAATATTTTCTTCTGGATTAGTTTCTTTGCCTTTTTGGCATAAATAATTATATCATTTACATATTCAAACAACTTTATCTTTCTAAGTTGTATGCATTTTTATTGTCTTGTTGCACTGACAATTTATTTCCATTGTATGGATAATATCTTGTTGGCCAATTCTGATGCAAATACATTAAAGAGAATGTTTAATGGAGCAAAAAAGATTTCACCTAGTTGGGGTTTAAAGATTGCTCTTGAAAAAATACGGAGAGAAGACCTTTTTAACTATCTAGAATTCAAGCTAAGTCAACAAAAGGTTCAACCATAAAAGGTCCAGATCAGAAGAGGTAGGCGACAAACATTGAATGACTTTCAAATACTCTTGGGAGATAGTAACTGCTTACGTCCTACTAGTGTATTAACACTCAAGAGTTGAGTAATTTGTTTCAGACTTTACAAGTTGATTCAAACTTAAACAGTCCTAGACAATTAACAACTGAAGCAGAGAAAGATTTAACTCAGGTAGAGCAAATATTGCAGGATGTACGTGTTGATCGCCTGGATCCCAAACTTGAGTATATTTTAGTTATCCTGCCTTCTACTCATTCCCCTACCGGACTCATTATGCAGAAAGAAGATAATATTTTAGACTGGATCTTCTTAGCACATAAACAGAGTAGAAAACTAAAAACTTATGTTGAAAAAATTCTGATCTAATTATAAAAGGAAGAATAAGACATTATCAATGATCGTAAACAGATCCAGCAGAAATCATAGTGGCTTATGTGAATGCTGAAATGACCTCATTAGGGGTAAATAACCAAGATTACAAATAGCTTATAGCAATTATTTAGAAGAAATCAATAATAAATATTCCAAAAGCAAGCAACTCCACTTCATAAAAGACCTAAATGGATTCTCCCAAGCACAATAAAACATACACCAATTTCTGAAACTCCTACATTTTATATAGTTGCAAATAAATCAGAAATGGCAGGTTATAAATCAGGAAATATAAGTAAAGTAATTCAAAGCCCATATGCTTCTGTTCGAAAATCAGAGCTATATGCAATTTTTAGGACTTTACTAGATTTTTCTGAACTTAGTAATGTAATTACTGACTTACAATATCCAGAGAGGGTTAGTAATATAATTATCTGACTTACAATATCCAGAGAGGGTTGTGTTACTTATAGAAACTGCTGAAATTATTCCTGATAAACAGCATTATTTATACAACTGCAACAGACAATTTGAAACAGAAATTATACATTGTATATCACCAATATTCAATCTCATGTAAAATTGTCTGGTCCATTTTCACAAGGAAATGAAGAGACTGACCAGTTACTAATAGGAAATGTGCTAGAACCCTTGGAATTTCATTTAAAAAAATCATGTTAACAGCAAAGGATTAAAGAGAAGAATTTTATTACTTGGCAGCAAACCAAGGAGGATATATATATGTGTGTGTGTGTGTGTGTGTGTGTGTGTGTGTGTGTGTGTGTATCTAACTTATTCTTTGTATAATTAAGTTCCATCACCAACTGGAAGTAACCCTAAGGGTACCCAAAGAAATGAAATTTGGCAGATGGATGTGTTTCACTTTGCAGAACTTGGGATACTAAAGTTTGTATATCATACCATTGATACATATTCAGGATTTCAACGGGTTTCTGCTTTTAGTTCTGAAAAGGCTGATTCTGTAATTACAGTTTGCTGGATGTGATGGCTGTCATGTGATACTCTTACAAATGAAGACTGATAATTCCCCTGCACATGGTTTTATTAAAATGAAACATTTTTATACACAGTATAACAAAGTATATTACAGGTATACCATAAAAATTCAGCAGGTTAAGCAGTTATAGTCTAATCGTACCTTAAAGGACACACTTAATAAACACAAAGGGAGAATAAGAACTCTGAGAAGTGGACTGAACAATGCTTTATCAGTTTTAATGTCTTGAATGGCAGTGAGTCAGAAACGACAGCTGCTGAAAGACATCGGATTGTAGGAAAACAAAAACAAAGCAAAACAAAAAACTGTGATCAACCTGTATTCTTTAAAGGTGTTTTAACATCAGAATGGAAATCAGGGAATGTGTTAAGTTGGGGAAGAGGTTTTGCCTAAATTTCCATAGGCAATGAAAGACTACAGGTTTTATCAAAATTGATAAAGATCTGATCTCAATAAGAGAAGCGTCCACATAAAAGGCATGACCAAAGGAAGGAAGAGATGCAGAAAGCCTGCAATGTAGATGACAGAAAACATATCCCCTCCCTACCCTCCACATGGGGACAGTTCACAAACTGTCTGAAAAAGGACAGATCTTTCAACAGACTGGCAGACTGGAAAATCTTGATGCTGAAATGCAGATTTGCTGAAGGACAGATGATCAGGACTGCAGTTATGAAGGTGCATCACATCAACAGTCAGAATGTTAAGTTTATGGGACTGATAATTGTTTCTCTTGTATAGTTAACTGTGTGCAGTTTTTAACTTAAACAGAAAGGGGGAAGATGTATAGAAATTTTAATCCAGCAGTATGGCTGCTCTCTCAGAGGATCACATCCAAAAACCTTCTATCTTTATGTGATCCAGCTGAAACACAGACATACCATTAGTACATGCCTTTAATCCCAAAGAACAAAGGTAAGCTTAGTTTTTGTAAGGAAGCAGCCATGTTTGACCATGGCATCTAATTGAGGGGTAGACAAACTGATGAATCACAGAAAGAGTCAGAATGACTCTTCTTCAGTTTGACAGAATGAGTCAGAGATAGGATACACCAAGTCTCATGAGAACAAGATAGGAAAGAGGGGCAGTGTTGGGAAAGAGAGAGATAATTTTTTACAGTTTCTTTCTTTCTTTTCTTTTCTTCTCTTCTTTTCTCTTCTCTTCTCTTTTCTTTTCTTTTCTTTTCTTTTCTTTTCTTTTCTTTTCTTTTCTTTTCTTTTCTTTTCTTTTCTTTTCTTTTCTTCCAGGACAGTTTTATAGAGACAGGTTGAAGGGAGAACAAGCTAGATGCCGGTAAAGACAGAATGAGCCAGAAAATGAGAAGGAGACAGAAGATTAGAAGATTAAAACATATTACCAGAATTAGTTTATGGCCAGGCAGAACAATTCTGCTAAGTGAAGCCAGTTTGAATCAATCAGTTTGGAGAGAAGTCTGGGCCAGAACAGCAGAGTTGAACCAGCCAGAGAGAGTTCAGAAAGAGCTAGAAAGGCTTGGGAATGGTTCTCAACTTCTCCGCTCATCTGAGGAAATAGAAACAACATTTACAATTATAGTTAGATACAATTTGACAGGGAAGCTATTTAAGTCAAAGTTAGTTTGTGGAATAATTTGAATAAAACATTCACTATGTTAAGATATATAGTGTTACTTAGAATTCCTACTTATTCTTAAGTGATTTGTTACTTTGCCTCTTCTATGGAATTTCCTCATTTTGTCTAATTATTAAATGAAATATAAAGTTGATCATAATTTTTATGCTTCTTTTGAAACCTATTGCTTCTTTTGTAGTGATTTCTTCTTTTATTTCTGATTTTTATATTTTAACAATCTATTTTTTTGTGGAATTTTTTTTCTTACTCAGATTAAATAGTAGTTTACAAATTTCATTCATATTTTCAAAGAGCTAGCTGTTAGTTGACTACTTTTTCTGATACTTTGACCATTTCTATTTAATTGATACCTGCTCTTACCTTTGCTTTTCTCCTCCTGCTAATTGACTTTTTTTATTCAGATGATCCACCATGTATGTTTACTATTTGCATTGGTTCTGGTCTTCAAACTCCAGTTCTTGGTGGTGCTTTCCTTTCCAGGAGGATTGGGTAAAGGCAATCTTACTAACTCTCTGGCTGTATCATGTAAGTTGCTTTTGTTGCATTTGCATTTTTGCTCATTTCAAACACATCTTTATTTCTCTGTGATTTATGTTTGTACTTAGATTACTTTCTCATGAGCTGATTTACAATTAACTGGAATATTACACATATTTGTTAATAGTTCATACATTCATTAAAATCTGTTAAATTCATTTTTGTTGGGGAATATTTTGTAGTAGTTACAGGATCCTTAGCTACTGAAGCCAGATGTTTTGCTGTTGTTTGTTTTTTGAAATTTTAAAATCACACATTCAATTTGTATATACATACAG
>NW_026585797.1:21289973-21310767 GCF_907164565.1 Psammomys obesus
TGTATGTTTACTATTTGCATTGGTTCTGGTCTTCAAACTCCAGTTCTCACATTTGTTTCGTGTGCAGCAACAGCTTAAAACACTAAATTCTTTCCCCAGTACCTTTACTAACTAACTAGCTAACTAACTAACTAACTAACTAACTAACTAACTAACTAACTAACTAACTAACTAACTAACTTGCTTTGCTTGCTTGCCTAATAACTTACTTACATAGCCAAAACTTACAGAGACCCACCTGCCCCTGCTTCCCTGGTTGTGGGGTTAAAGGAATGCACCACCATGCCTAGCTCCTCTTTGGTTGGTACCTTATACCTTATACCTTCCATGGAATTTCTTCAGGTTATTTAATTAGCATTTTTTAAAACTATGTAGCTCAAGGGGTCTTGAACTCTTGATCCTACTGTCTTTCCTTCTCATGTGCTGGAATTATTAGGCATGTACTCTCATGCCTCTTACAGATAGCATTTTCTTCTCTTTAATTCCATAAAGGCTCTTTGCCAAGTAGCTGCACGAATCCACAGACAGTGCTGACCTCTTTCACACTGCTTTGCCTTAAATGCTTATCAAGTTCTGTGGCCAGGGCCTCTGGCAAAACTAGCACAAAAATTTCCCCTTTTCTTCACAATTGCAAATAAAGAGAATTTATAAAACTCACCACTGAGCTCAGCAACCCTAGCATACATGCATTTACCTAGCTTAATAAGTTGAGAGCACTCACCTTTTCACTTAGAAGCAGTACTTCTGGACTCTCAGGCGTATCTGAATTGCCAGTCTCATTATTCTTGCACTTCTGAACCCTTGTTAAATAAAATGAGGATTGCTTGAAGAAAACTGTTTTGGTACCCTGACAGTTGACCTGGAAGCAGAGAGAACCACTAAGTGACCAACAAGTGCATAGCATATATGATGTGGATGCACTGGACTGAGGATGCTTCGTATTCATGGATGGAGCAGAGTAGTAGGACACTTCATCACAGAATTCAGAACAGTATGTGATTTAAAATTTATAAATTGCTTACTTCTGAATTTTTCCATTTGATAACTTCAGACCGTGGTTGTCTGTGGGTAACTGAAAGAGCAGAAAGCAAAACTACTAACTAATAAGGAAAATGGGAATGGCATAGATGTTTTCAATCTATTCAAACCCAGTTGTTTCACATGGGGCTGAGAGTGTGGTAAATGTTCTGTGACACTGGAAAAGAATGTTGTTCTGTACTGGTTTGATGCAGTGCTCAGTACATACCAGACAGGGAGAGTCTGTTGGTAACAGCCTTCTGCATTCTGGCTAAATTTCCTTATTCTTGATTATTCTTGAGTGAAATTTGGTACTTTGTTCCTTTCATGGAATTTGTTCATTTTATCTAATTATCAAATGTCATTACCGTAGTTAATGCTGTTCTTGAACTTTTTTCAATTAAAAAAATTTTTAATTAATTAATTAATTAGGCTTCAAAAATTAATTAATTAATTAATTAATTAATTAATTATACAGTATTCTTTGTGCATGTATGAAAGCAGGCCAGACAAGGGCACCAGATCTCATTATAGATAGTTATGATCCACCATATGGTTGCTGGGAATTGAACTCAGGACCTTTGGAAGAAACAGTCAGTGCTCTTAACCTCTGAACAATCTCTCTAGCCCTGATTTTTCAATTTTAAGATGAGAGTGTCAGAGTCAATTTTCTTTGTTTTGTCCACCCAATCAGATTGAGCTCCATAGATTTCCAGCCTTACATACACAGTTGAGGTTTATTTATTCTTTTCATTTTGCTTTTTTAAGGATTTTAGTGTGTAGCCCACAATGACCTTGAATTCATGACTCTCCTACTTTAGCTTCTTGAATGCTAGCTGTACATATTTTTGTCAGCATAGTCCTGTTTTTATTATGAGCTATCCTTTATCTTTGCTATCGCTCTTTGTCATATGACCTTTATTTGGTGGTAGTATTGTTTCTCCAGCTTTACACTCAGTATTTGTATGGCATGCCCTCCCCTGGTAATGTGTACTGTGTTCTTTTATAGACAGCATATAATTAGTCTTACTTTCTTGTGTCTGACAATTTCTACTTTTTAAATAATGTGCTTATTTTATTTACATTTAAAGCAATCAACACAGTGATTAGAACTAACTCTATAAACACATCTTTTTTTTATTTCATTTGTTCTTTGCCTTCTTTACTATCTTTTTCATTTCCACATGATTTGAAATGTAATTTTAATTTCCTACTGCTTTATTTTTCTACAGATTATTACATGTACCTTTATTTATTCAGTCTCCCTTCAAAAACTAAATGTCATCTCCTTAATCTAAGAACCTAAAACAGTATATTTCACTCTCACTATACAATTAGATTTTTGCCTATTTTAGAAACGTCAAATCTATTCTTACTTTTGTTTCAACTAGTTTATTACTTTAAAGGATTGAAGTTTTAAATCCTTTTGTATTTGCTGAGATGGTTATAATTTCTGTCACTCATAATTCTTTGGTATGACACGACTTCCCTTTAATATGTATATACTTTTGCAAGTCTGGAGCTTTCAGTTCACTATTATCTTTCACTCTATCAGCTGACTTTTTTGTAACCTCTCAGGGGTTGCATGGTTGAAGAGAAGGGGCTCTCCCCTCCAGTAGCCACCAATTATGAGTAGCTTCTGAGCTAGGGGGTAGGACAACATATCCTACCTCCCCTGTCCTGCCTTCTGAGTGCTGGGGTTGAGGTACACACTTCCAGTACAAGGCTGTGTTATAAAGAAGGCATTTCTTAGTTTTGTCTAATCTCTTCAGTTATTCCCATCAGGGATTGATCTGAACTTCCCATTTGTCAGTTGCTCTCTGGGGTCCCACCTCCCCTTAGAGAAATCAATGGACCTTTGCCCATCAACATTTGTTAAACAATGCATGCTTTCCACTCAGGTGCGAAATGTCACATTTATGTCTTAGTAAATACATGGATCTCTTTTTTAACTTTTTTGGTGTTTTACTTATTTCTCACTCTGTACAGCAGGAACTAATGGTAGAAAACCAACACACACACACACACACACACACACACACACACACATACACACACACACACACACACACACACATCTACCAATATATTCTCTCCATCTTCCTTCCCTCCCTTCCCTCCCAATTCTATAGACTAGATTGCTCAGTATGGGAGAAAAAAAAAAAAAAAAACAAACAAACTTGCCTCAAATGCTGGCCTAAGATGTCCATATACTGCTCATAAGAAATCAATATAGTGCTAACTTTGTAATAAGAGCCTCAGCTACACCTTTAAAAACTACTTATGCATTTGTGCTTTAATACAGAAATAGCATTTAGGAATTTATCCTGAAGATATACTCCAAAAATAAAAGTTTATACATGCAATATTTATTACAACATTATCTTTTTGCACAACATAGAAATGAGGTAAATGCCCTCACATTGGAAATGGGCTAATGTGACGCTACTACACAGTCACACAATGGCGATAGAAAATTACGATAAAATAAAAAATAATAGATCTATATGAGCCTCACAAGACTTCTCCAAAGCATAAATTAGCCAAAAAGTGTGAAGTTAGAGGTGATTTATATGATATAATACTACTTGTAGGAGGAAAAAAATTAAATATGCATCAAAACAAAATAATAACACAAAACATAACTTTATAAACTTTAGATACAGTGCTCTATATTTTCAGTAGAATGGAGAGTAGGAAAGAGAGAAATAGAGAAAAAAGAATTTAAACAGTAACTTGTGGTTTGTCACAGGTGGCATTAGGGTGATATTTCTGATAATGTATTGCTTGTGTTGAAGAATAGAGGCAGTTATAAATGCGTTGACTTTGGGGGGAACCAGCATTCTTATTGTTGGGGAAGGCAGAGGTAAAGGAGCTATTGAGAAAGGGGAGGATCAGAGTAATAAGGGCATACTATCAAAATATTTCCCCATCTGCCTTGTTAATTCATAGGAAGGTGACGATGACTTTCCACAGATGGACAGACATACCCTTAATTAAGAATTCAAAGTCATCATCATCCATACATCCCAACACAAACTGACATTAACATCTCTGATGTTAATGCAAAGCCCTGAGAAGCAAACAGTACCACTTCTGTGACATTAGGCCAAACCTGTACAACCTGCATCTGCTGGTAAGAAGACATCAACATACTCAAATTGAAGAACACGTTAGAAAACAACTGAGCTGTATTAGCCAAAAATACCAAAGTCATGGGACCAGAGGAGGAGACAGTCTTCCGGATTAGAGAAAATGAAAGTGACATAATTAAATGCAAGTCTGCTCTTATGAGATTCTGGACTAGAGGGAAATTGGAGAATTTAAATGCTGGCTTGTACCATATAACAAAATTACCGTTAAATTTCCTGTCATTTGTAAATAGACAACTACACTATTAAGATGATTCAGAAGCTCTGCAGACTAAAGTGTCTATGTGAAAAGGGGTATGACAGATTCTTCTTCCCCATAAGTGGCTCTACAAATATTAATAAAATATGTATGTCTAATTCATAGAGGCACATATTAGCACACACACGTATGTAGAGAGAGTTTTAAAATATGTAGGAGAAAAGGCTAAAAGTAGTTGAATGGGTTTTGTAAGTGTCAGCCATAGGAAGCTGAAGATTGTCACATGGAATCAGATTTGGGTCCAGAACTTTCATGAAGACGTTAGCTTACTGCTTCTGGCACTTTGTGTATCCAGGTAACAATCAAGTGATGCCCAGAGGAGCCAGGCATCTAATTGTTAAACCAAAACATGGTGTAGACACGACTTTAGGATAATGGGGCCCCAGTGAAAAAGAGAGCTTTTTAACGATTTGAGGATATATAATTTCAACCCCATTAGCTGGGCAAATATTAAACACCTTCTAGTGTAAAACGCTGTTTTCTCATACATGGCTGGTTTGAAAGAGGGAATTAGTACATCACTTGGGCAATAAATACAGTTATGTAAGTCTGAATTGAAATAAGATGTGGACACTACATAGTTATTTGAGTAAGGAAAATTCAGTATGAAAAATTGTTAATTCTAGGACTGAGGAGATGGCTCAGTGGATTAAGCCATGCAAGCATGAAGACATGCTTGAATCCCTAGAATCTATGTAAAAGCCCTCCTACAGAGAAGACAGACAGGAGGATTCTTGTAAGAATATGGACCAGCTACCCCACTGTGAGCAACTGAAAAACAACACAGAGACCTTGCCTCAACAGAGTGGCAGGTAAAGCCCAACACCTGAGGCTCTCTTCCGAAGGTCATGGATGTGTGACCATATTCACACACCTGGATGCCCCAGGGCACCTGTACACTGAGTTATCCTACTAGAAGATTAGCCTCAGGAGAGTTTGGCAGTAAGAAGGGAACATTACAGAACTATGGGATTTAGAGAGTACTGTTTGTGGAGTAGACGTGTGTGAGGCAGAACTCCACAGCCAGACTGTCGGGTGGAATGGGCGTGGATGGTTGACTGGAGCCTAGGACTCGCTCTGAGGCCATACCAGTATGATTTGCTACAAATCTACCAAGTAAAGACAAGGATTCAGTGTCTCACAAGATCGGTGGTTCTCAGCCTGTGGGTGTTGACCCCTTGGGGATCACATCTGATATGTACATTACAATTCATCACAGTAACGAAAGTACAGTTATGAAGTAGCAACAAAATGATTTTAGGGGTCACCTGCAACATGAGGGCTTGCATCAAAGTAGGAAGGTTGAGAACCCCTGAGCAAGACTATCCTGTGAGAAGATGACCTGAGATGCACTCTAGGGCCAGCTGCTGGCCACTGGGCGTGACTGGCTGTAGTGCGTTGCTGAAGTCTTCCATGGGAGCAGCTGGGCGCCTTTGGTAGGCAGGGTCTGGGGAAACTCTCTAGACTGCCAGAGCTTGCCAGGCTGCCACACCAGGCTCAGAAGGTCAAGCCCCTTTCTATCACAATGCCATCTTATCACCTACGGATGTGATCGTTTCACATTGTACTAGTGGGGAAAGAAATGGGCCCAGATCCATTTTCACGGAGGTGGCAAGGAGCACCAAGCTGGAGCTGCTGATAATAAATAAGCTAGCACAGGTTAAATGTACAAAATTTCAGGTGTGTGCAAACTACCATTGGGAAATATTCTCTGGAAAGAGATAATAAGTCTCCAGTGGCTAGGTAGCAGGGATTATGAACACCATCTTGGGAGGAAATGACTCCGTGAATCCGTAAGGTAAATCCTCTCCAAATAGATGCCTGGTAAAGAATTCATGAACGGCCTACCATGAGTCATGTGCCTACCATTTGGTTGAGATATCATGACTCATGGCTACGATATGACTGTGAGAAACACTGAGCAGGACTGACTCTACCATTTCCCCTAGGTGGAGGTACGTTTATGAGAAAGTGCTGTAGATCGTGGGAAGAGAAAACCAAGCAGTGACCTTGGAGGTTAGCATATGCTATGAATCCAATCTTTGAATGGCTTCAAATCTGCTAATTGTTACTTAATTTTTTTCAATGGTTGAGAAAAAAATATAGCCACAAGGGAAGTCTTGTTGAAGCACAGGTCTGCTTCCCCGAGTACTGTCTGTGTGTGGTGATGCGTGTTATGCCATTGCAGCAGAACTAGGGCTAGTACAAAAGCTGTAGTTCACAGAGCTCGAGGGGTTCATAACAGAGCCCTCTACAGCATCCATCCTTTCCCTACATCTCAATGAAAAGACACCATGACCACAGCAACTCTTATAAAGGAAAACATTTCATCGGGGATGGGTAACAGTTCAGAGGGTTAGTCCATGGCAAGAAGCATGGAGGCATGTAGGCAGACATGGTGCTGGAGAAGGAGCTGAGAGTTCTACACCTTGATCTACAGGAAGCAGGAGGCTGTGAGCATATGAGACCTCAAAGGCCTCCTCTACACTTCCTCCATCAAGGCCACACCTACTCCAAAAAGGCCACAGCTTTTAATAGTGCACTCCCTATGAGTCAAGCATTTAAACACATGAGTCTATGGGGCCATTCCTATGCAAACTGCCACAAATAGTAAGGAAGAAATGAAATAAGGAAAGAAAGAAGGAAGGAAGGAAGGAAGGAAGGAAGGAAGGAAGGAAGGAAGGAAGGAAGGAAGGAAGGGAGGAAGGAAATGAAGGAAGGAAACAAACAAGGTAGATATAATACTATCCCCCAAAGCCTATATGTGGGAGATTCTTGTCACCCTCCTCAGGGTTATTAAACAGAGGTGAACACATGAGACCTGCACACTGAAGCATGAATGACAGCTATGAGCAGATCCAAGGGTACCTTTTTCCAGCTTGAATAGAGACCAGAATCATTATCCAAGCCTAGTGTGAGAAAGGCTGCTTCTGAACAGGGGGTGATTTTCTAATTTATTTACTTTCCTTTTCTCAAAGATAGACTTTTTTCATAGAATACATTTTCTGATTATGGTTGCCCACCCCCTAACTCCTCCAAACTTCCTCCCCACCTTCCCTCCTACTTGGATCCATACCCTTTCTGTCTCTCCTTAGAAAACCAACAGGCACCCAATGAATAAAAATAACATAAAATAAGATGAAGCAAAAACAAATTGGAAGAAGACAAAAACAAACAGAAGTAAAATAGTCAAAGTAAAAGCACAAGAACCATATAAATACAGAGATACACATTTTTACACATAGAGAAATACTATAAAAATGTCAAATAGGAGGCCATAATGTATATTTAAAGGACTTTAAGGTTAAAAAAAAAAAAGAGCCCTGACAAACATATAATGTTGTTTTGAATAGGCATGGTCCTTGTAGGCTTGTATATTTGAGTGCTTAGTCAGCATTAAGTAGACCTGCTTAATAGCGCTTAGGAGGTGTGGCTTTGTTGGAGGAAGTGTGTTACTGGGGTGGGCTCTGGGGTTTCAAATGCTCATGCCAGGTTCAGTGTCTCTCTCCTCCAGCTGCCTGCAGATTCAGATGTAGAACTCTCAGTTGTCATGTCTGCCTGTGTGCCACCAACGTCCCCTACCATCAGGATGGTGGACTAAACCTCTGAAACAGCAAACAATCCCCAATTAAATGCTTTCTTTAATAAGAGCTGTCATGGTCATGGTGTCTTTTCAGAGTAGAACAGTAACTATGACACATTATGAGACGAAGAACTTCCAAAGATACCATTGTGTTTGTTTCGTCTTGGCCATCTACTACTGGACATGGATGGGGGTCTTCCCCTAAGAGTGGTCTGTATCTTCAGTGAGACTCTGTTGGAGAAAGCAAATTTTTCACTTGAGTGATAGCTCCTGGATTAGGGGTGGAGACTTGTGTTTACCTTTCTCAGTGCTGGGACCCCATCTCGTACAGTACTGTCCCAGTCTCTGTGAGTTCAAATGTCCATCAGTCCTGTTGTGTTTAGAAGGTCTTGTTTCCTGGGTGTCCTCTATACCCCCTGGCTCTTACACTCTTTCTGCCTCCAGAGACATTCTTTTAGGACCAACTTTCCCAAGGCCTTTCACTCTGCATATTTTCTGGCAACAGGTCCTCTATATTTGTTCCCATCTGTTGCAGGAGGAAGTTTCTTGGATGATGGCTGAGCAAGGACCTAGTCTATGAATATAGCAGAATGTCCTTAAAAGTCATTTTATTGCTACGTTCCTTTAGCAGAACCATAGATTCCATTTTTCTTTAGGTCCCGGGCCTATCTAGTCTTAGGCTCTTGGTCACACAAGCAATGTCGGTTATGGGTTGTAACTCATAGAGGGGTTCTTAAATCAGGTCAGATATTGAGTGGTTATTCCTATGAGGTTGTCTTTGCGCCAACACGTCCTGCAGGCAGGTCACCATTGTACATCAAAGGGTTTGCAGCTGGGTTGGTATTTACCTTCCCCCTTCAGTAGCTCGTAGAGAAGCTTCCAGTATCAAGAACACTAGTCTGTAGAGATGAAGGCTCTGTGAAGGCACCAGCTCAGCTTCTGCATGTTCAATGAGTTGTGTGGGTATTGTCTTCAGTAATGAGGGCTTACTATCAGTTTTTGGAGAACAACCAATATCTTTGGTAATAGCCTGGGTTTGGGAAACCTTTTAGCCAACACCTCAATTAGATACAACTTATTTTCAGTACTGAAAGCTTCATTGTGTGACAAGAGATTTCCAGTTGGGGCTTTGGATTCCCCATTAATTGGTGATTTCATTTAGATCACATTCTTATACATATATATATTTAGTATGCTTTTACAGTATTAGGTTTCCATATTACACTTCAAATGGCCTTAGTTTTAGCTGTCACTCCTCATATTCTCTCCCTCACCTTCCTCTTTCTGATCTTCCCCCTACCCATTTGATCATCCCATTCCAGCTCTCTCCGCCCCCACCTCCCACACACCCTGACCATCCATAACTATCTATTTTTTTTCCTTCCTAGGGACATCAATCCCTCTCATTTTGCTCAATGGCCAAATAATAATATAAAAGCACCACATTTTATTTATCAATTTATCTAGTCTCTGACATCTAGACTCTTTCAATTTTCTGGCTGTTTATGAATAGGGCAGCAAAAAACATGGTTGAGCAAGTGTTTCTGTAGTAGGATGAAGCATTCTTTGGGTATATGCCCAGGAGTGGTATAACTGGTTCTTGCTATAGATTGATTCTCAGCTTCCTGAGGAACTGCCACAGCCACACTGATTTCCATAGTGGCTATACAAGTTTGTACTCCCACCAGCAATGGAAGAGTGTTCTTACTCCACATCCTCACCAGCACGAGCTATCATTTGTCTTATTGATCTTGGCCGTGCTCAATCTCAAAGTAGTTTGATTTACACTTCCCAGATGACTAAGGCTGCTGAACATTTATTTAAGTGCTTCTTGGTCATTCGTGTTTTCTCTTTTGAGAATTCTCTGTTTAGGTCTGTACCCCATTTTTAAAATTGGGTTGTTTGTTTCAATTGGATGTGTAGTTGGTAAAAGCCGTTTTCTATTCTGTAGCCTGGGACTTTGTCCAAGGGATGGTGCTCTTTGACATACAGAAGCTTTTGGGGTTTATGAAGTCCCATTTATTAACTGTTGATCTAAGAGCCTGTGCTAAAGGTATTCTGTTCAGGACGTTGTTTGACGTGCCAATGAAATCAAGGCTATTTATTCCCCACTCTCTCTTCCATCAGGTTCAGTGTATCTGATTTATGCTGAGACCTTTGCTATATTTGGAGTTGTGTTTTGTGCAGTGTGTTAAGTATGGATCTATTTGCCTTCTACATACAAACAGTTTGCTTAGCACCATTTATTGAAGATGCTGTCTTTTTCTTCAGTGTGTATTTCTGGCTTCCTTATTAAAAATCAGGTGTCCATAGTGGTGTAAACTTATTTCTGGGTTTTCAGTTCAATAACATTGATCAATGTGTGTTTCTGTGCCAGTATATGCTGTTTTTATTACATAATAAAGACAGCTCTGCATATGTCTAAGATGGTGATACCTCCAGCAGTTTTACTATTAAAGGTTGTTTTAGTTATTTTGTTTTGTTGTGTGTGTGTGTGTGTTTTCATGTAAAGCTGAAAATTGTCCTTTCAATTTCTGAGAAGAAACATGTTAGACAGTTTACTGGGATTGCATTGACTCCATAGTCATTTTGTAGGATGGCTATATATATGTTTATATTAATCCTACTGATCAATGAGCATGGGAGATCTTTCTAACTTCTAATATCTTCTTTAATTTCTTCAATGGCTTAAAGTTTTTTGTTTTGTTTTGTTTTGTTGTTGTTGTTTTTTTTTTTTTTTTTTTATCATACAAGTCTTTTGTGTGCTTGGTTAAAGTTACCCCACGACATTTTTTTGAGGCTATTGAGAAAGGTATTGTTTCCTTGGTTTCTCTCTCAGACTGTTTATCATTTGTAAACAAGGAAGCTACTAAATTTTTTCTGTGTTAACTTTGTATCCTGATACTATGCTGAGAGGTTTTTTTTTTTTTTTTATTTCTTTGTTTACTTTTATGAGCTGTAGCAGTTTCCTGAAAAATTTTGGGTCACTTGTGAATATAATCATATCATCTGTAATTAAAGATATTCTGACTTCTTTTCTTAATATTTGTATCTCCCTGATCTTCACTTTCCTTGTTGCTCTAGCTAAGCTTTCAAGTACTACATTGAACAAGTATGGAGAAAGTGGACAACCTTGTCTTGTTCTTGATTTTAGTGAAAATGCTTTGAGTTTCACTCCATTTAGGTTGATGTTGGCTGTGAGCTTGCTGTAAATTGCCAGAGTATGTTGAGTTATGTCCCTTTGTGTCTCTAGTCTCTCCAGGCTTTTATCTTGAAGGGGTATTGGATTTTGTCAAAGGCTTCCCCCTTTTTTTTTCATCTGTTAGTATGATCATGTGGCTTTCACCTTTCATTCTGTTTATATGGTAGATAACATTTATTGATTTGTGTATGTTGAACCATTTCTGCATCTCTGGGCTGAAGCCTGCTTGATCATGGTGGATGATCTTTATGATGTGTTATTGGATTTGGTTTTCAAGTATTTCCTTAAGAATTTTTGCCTCAGTGTTTACAAGGAAATTGGTCTGTAATTCTCTTTGTTGTCAGGGTAACTGTGACCTTGTAAAAAGAATTGGGCAATGATCCTTCTGTTTCTATTTTGTGGAATAATTTGAGGTGTATTGGTGTTAATTCTTCTTTGAAAGTCTGGTATGGTTCTGTGCTAAAACCTTTGACCCCGGGCTTTTTGTTTTTTGTTTTTGTTGGGAGACTTTGAGCTACTGCTTCCATTTTGCTTGTGGTTTTAGGTTCTTAAAAAATTGATTATCTGATCTTAATTTGAATTTCAAAAGTGGTTTGTATAGAGAAAATTATCCCTTTTTCAGATTTTTCAATTTGGTAGAGTTTGGTAGGTTTTTAACATATGTCCTTATGATTCTCTGGGTTCTTTCTATGTCTGTTGCTATGTGCCTCTTTTGTCTCTGTTTTTTTTTTTTTTTTATTGGATCTTCTCTTTCTACCTTTTAGTTAATTTGGCCAAAGGCCTGTCAATCATTTTCTCAAAGGACTAACTCTTTGCTTCATTGATTTTTTGTACTAGTTTTTAAAATTTGGTTGTTTCTGATTTAAGTTCTGAGTTGATTTTTTTTTGGTGTCTACTCCTTCTGAGTGTTATTTATTCTTTTTTTTCCTAGAGTTTTTAGGTGTGCTGTTAAGTTATTAATATGAAATCTCACCAGTACTTTTATGTAGGTACTTACTACTGTGAATGTTTACAGTCTTCACTGTGTCCCATAAATTTGCATGTATTGTGTATTCATTTTCACTCAATTCTAATAATCCTTAACTTCTTTCTTAGTTTCTGTCTTGAGCCATTTTTCACTTAATAGTGAGTTGCTGAGTTTCTATGCATTTGTAAGCTTTCTGTTATTTCTTTTATTGATATTCAGCTTTAACCTGTGGTGGTCAGATAGGATACAGGATATTATTTCAAATTTCTTTTACTGTTAAGACTGGCTTTGTGTCAGAGTACATGGTCAGTTTTGAAAAGTTCCATCAGCTTTTGTGTTTGGGTGAAATGTTCTGTAAATATCTGTTTGCTCCATTTGTTTTTGATGTCCCTTAGCTTCAGCATTTCTCTGTTCAGTTTTTGTCTGGATAGCCTGTCTATTGGTGAGAGTGGGTATTGAAATCTTCCACTATCAGTGATGAGGATCAATATGTGATTTAAGCTGTGGGAATGTTACTTTTATGAACTTGGGTGCCCCAGTATTTGGTATATAGATGTTAAGAATTACAGTGTCCTCTTGGGGGATTTCTTTTCTTTTATGAGTATATAGTATCTTTTCTTATTTCTTCTGATTAGTTTTGGATTGAAGTCTATTTTGTCAGATATTAAAATGGTTACACCAGCTTCTTTTTTATTTCTATTTTTTTAAGAATGTCTTTTCCATCCTTTTATCCTGAGGTGATGTTTATTCTTGGTGTTAAGATTTGTTTTTTGGATGCAGCAGAAAGATGGATTCTATTTATGAATCCATTCTGTCAGTCTGTATCTTTTCATTGAGAAACTGAAACCATTTATATTGAGAGTTATCAATGAGCAGTGTTTGTTGATTTCAGTTATTTTATTATGGTGGTGTGGGTTTTTTCCCCTCTGTTTTGATTTGCTGGTCTGAGATTATTTATTCCTTGTGTTTTAGGTGTTATTAACTTCTTTAGGGTGAATTTTCCCGTATAACAGCTCTGTAGAGCTGGATTTATAGATAGCTACCGTTTAAAGTTGATATTATCATGGAGTGTCTTTTTTTTTTTTTTCTCTCCATCTATTTTGGTTAAAAGTTTTGTTAGGCATAATAGTCTGGGCTGTCATCTATCATCTCTTCACATGTGTAGTTACTAAATTTTTCAGTTTCCCCTTAGTTTGAGTTTTCTTTTGGTTCTATTTCCACTTCCATATCTTGGATGGTCTTCTTTATTTCATTTCACTGTTTGTTTTTCATTAATAGATTTGTCATAACATACTTAAGACCTCTAACATTCATAATAGCTATTTTGAAGTCCTTGTCTTGTGCTTCAGCTACGTTGCATTTCTTAGGGCCCCCTGTGGTAGGGTCGCTGTGCTTTAGTGGAAACATACTGTTCTGGCTATGATTGATAGTATTTTTATGCTGGCATCTAAGCATCTGGGTTTGAGCTGACTGAACTTCTAGGAGCTGATATCTTATCTTTGTTGGGTGGGTGTTGCAGCCATTGCTTTCTGTTGTCCTTTCTAGTTCTTAAGAGTGCCTAGCGGGGAATGCTTTTAAGATCCTGCCAGGGATTATCCCAGGTAAACTGTTTTTAGGTGTTGTGAGCAGAGACTTGGGAATAAGGATTCGCTTGGCAATAGAGTGGTCTGAGTGGATACAAAGCAGGTTGTGCCACGAGAATCTGCACTGAAGCCTGGGAATGGGGGCAGAAAGAAAGGGGAGTCCACAACAGTTGAGAATGAGGGCTTGGAATCGGAGGAGAGAAAGTGAAGACTGCCTGCGTGGTTCCACGGCCAGTGTGACTTTCTAGTGTCTGTTGAGGCACATGCTTGATGAGGAGGCAGCAACACTGTTGGACAACAGTGGCCATCGACAACTTTCCAAATACAAGGGGGGTTTTATCCCCTACCTACTGCCTCCACTCCAGCGATGCACTGGTCCTCATACTAGCTGATATTAGCCTCTGTACAGAGACCAGTTGCTCACTATGTCACCAATTTTGAAATTCCAATATTAAACATCTTATTCTTAAACCGTTCTTCTGCTCACCCATATCACATACCGACTAAAGCCATTTCAGTAATTTATCAGGCCCACAAGGATCCGTCTTCAATATTCTACCAACTTGCAGTTAAGTCAGATATCTATTCTGTTTCTTTTTCTTTTATACAGCTCCTGCTGAAGGTGGCTAAAAAATTAATAATTGTGCAGACTATTTGCACTTTGTGTTTATGTTAAAAAAAAAAAAACAAAGGCTCCTGTGTGAACCTAAGAATAGTAGTGACTGCAGTATCATTGAATAAGTGGCCTACTATCTTTCCATCCTTGCACATTAATTGCCAGTGTGCCACAGTTTCACGAAAGCTGATAGAAGATACATGACTCCTGGGTCAACAACAGAGAATGTTCTTACTCAGTGCAAAAGGGATCAGCGTATTCACTGTCACATCCCTACCCTTGTGTAGTGTAAAGATGAGTCCAGATGAATCCGTTCACAGGTATGGGTTGCACTCAGGAGAAGAGGAACCCTCACCAAGGATCTCCTTTGTTCCACAAGAAGATAACATTGCCATCTTCTAAGGCTATCAATCTTGTCAACATCTGTGAAAAGTTAGTTGGAGATAAAAGGAATCTGTATCTCTGCTTGAGAATGTGCAAAGTCAGAGAGGACTGTCTTCCAATATTGCATGAAACCAGGACTATAGTCACAAACTCTTTAAAGTTCCTATATGAGATTTCAACATGTATGTGGAATGGACTTTTTGGAGACAGAGTCTCTCTGTGTAGCCTTTGCTTTCCCAGAACTCACTATGTAGACCAGGCTGACCTCAAACTCACCTGCTTCTGCCTCTCAAGTCCTGGGATTAAAGGCATGTACTGCCATCACTGCCCAACTCCATCTCTCTTTATAATTTACTGTTGCTGTTGATGTTTGAGAAGAGGTCTAAGGTGCCCCAGGCTGGCTTTAAACTTCTTACATGGGCAGACTGGCCTTGAAACCTTGATCTTCCTGTCTTCAGCTCCAGAGTGTTGGACTACAGGTGTCTGCCACCATACCTGGTTCTTACAGTCTTTTTTTTTTTTTTAATTTTTTTTTTCTGTACTGGGTCTTATGCATTATCAACTACAACTATATGCTCGAAAGGTTTCCAAAGTTTAAAACGAGGAAAAGAAAAGTTCTTGGCTTCCTATCCTCTCCCAGAGAGCTCGCTCATCTTTCTCTCTGTTATCTATGATATCCCTCTCCTCAGTGTCATCTTTACCTTTCATTTTCTCATGAATCTAAACTTGTCCACTAAAATGGTTCCTGCCAAAAATATCAGTGACGCTTACATTTCTTAAATAAAAAAAATCGGTTCTCAGATCCCATCTTAATTGATTTGTCAGAAATATTGGCAAGGTTAATATAATTTTGAAATCTTTTCTTTACATGGCATCCAAATTTTCTTGAGTTCTCCCCAAACCACTGCTACTTCCCTCCTAAATATCTTCTTTGTCCACTCTTACACAATCTCACTCTGTCTGGTGATTTCAGGTCCTGTCTCTGATGCCATCTGAGTGAATTTCTGTAGCCCAAGCCCTTGCCGTTATCAGAGAGTTTTACAGAGGATTCATATTTACTTTTCCTTTTAGTTGCTGAAATTTTTAATCTGTTAATCACTTCCCCAATATGCTTCACAGGATGATCCTCAGGGAGTCTTGCCTAATTCCGTAAAAGGTCTCATCACTGAACCTTGGAGCCACGACTCCTTATTTCTTTGTCTATGAATTCTACACTCAAAAACGCCTTAAAAATCTAATCACCACACCAATACTAATACTCCAATACCAACTGCTGTGGATTGTGGCAATAGCCTCTTAAATTGCCACCTAAATTATTCTTTATGAAGTATTCCATATTAAAAACAAAAACAAAAACACAACAACATTGGGCTGGAGATGGCTCAACACTTAAGAGCACTTACTGCTCCTGCAGACTGCTCCACATGCAAACATCTACTTTTATACACATTACAAGGTTTAAAATTTTCAAAACCACGATGACTTTTCATCACACCAAACGCAAAATCCAGGGCCTTCCGAAGTTTCTCATCTGCCTCCAATTCCCGGAAGCTCTCCTCATTTCTCGTTCCACCCGCGTTGCCGGCAGAGAACCGTTGCTTTCGAATCTCCGCCTAGGTAGAGAAGGCATTTGCCTACATGTGAGCATGCTCAGTTCTGTACTATTTCTATCTTCGACGCTCTCGATTAGAGAGGGTTTCTTTGAACACTACCCGGTATATCGCATAATCCACCCAGTCCCCTCTCTCCCTCTACCTGTTTGTTTTCCTGTACGGAACTTAGTGCTGGCACAAGCCGGCTACTGAGTTTCATCGACTCTGAGATTTTTATCAGTTGAGACACGTGCTGTTATTTTAGGTGACCTTCAGGAAATAAAACCCTGACAAATAAAATTGACGTTTTCCTGACTTAGAATTAAGTTATTCTCCTTGAAAGTGCTCTCTTGGACAGCCCAAATGAAGAAACAAACAAATAAAACCAAAACAACCAAAAAAAAAAAAAAAAAAAAGCCTAAAACCCACAACTCATGTATCCTTCATACACATGAGAAGGAAAGTAGAAACAGAATAAAATCTATTCAGTTGTAATTAAAATATCTAGCCCAGTGATGGTGGTGCACCTCTTTAATCTCAGCACTCAGGAGTCAAAGGGAAGTGGATCGCTGTGAGTTCCAGGATAGCCTGGTCTACAGAACTAGGTCTAGAGAAACCCTGTTTGGAAAAACCAAAACAACAACAAATCTTCACAGTTAGAGATTGATTTTTCTGATTTACTTTCAGTTGTCAATATCAATGCATTTTCCGCACACTATTTCAGTAACAAAAAAATGAAACACGGCTTCATTTACTGGTATCTTCCTTTCCTAGAACCTATAAAGCAATAAGTATGAAACCGTGGTCCTTCTCCAAGGGAGAGCCTTTTATTTCTCGTATGAAATGTATGTGGCCTTGCTCCATTTCTGAGCCTGTCTTGTCTACATAACCGCTTTCCTCATTTAGCCAGAGAAGAATAGCATCATTTAAGGATATTTTAAACAGTACATAAGCCCTACTTATTGGTATCAACAATGCACATAATTTGTGTCTGCGGCTCTAAATCTCTATGACTGAGTTCCCACAGGAAAATGATTCTAATGACTGTTTCTCAGACAGATGGCATGAGACACATTCCCCGTCCAGAGAGCTGAAACTGAAAAGACATGTAGTTTAAATATAGCGTGTATTTGTTTATCTCCAACCAGAATGTGAGCACTAGGAAGGTAAGGGAAAAATGTCCTTTGTTTTGTCCGTTCTCTATTTCTCGTCATGCAAAAGAGTGTTAGGAAAATTCTTCATTGAGCATAAATGGTAACTAAACCAAAGGAAGAGTTTCCGACTCCAATATTAATAGTGACTCTCTAGTACTTTCTGCTTGAAATTTCAAGTTAACCAACTAGTTAACTTAGTTGGTTCTCTCTGGTGAAAGGGGTTCTACAATTTCAAGTACCTCACATACAAGCCAGCCTGTTGAATTTAAAGGCAGTGATAAAGAAACCAGCTCAAATATTCGGTTCTAACACAGCTCAGGTCCCACTTTGAGCATCAACGTTGCTCGGCTTGCTCACTTCTGAAACTCTCCCCCTGATGGCATACACTGTCACCTTAAGTGTATAAAAATGTCAGTGTCTCTGGTGATAACATCAAAGCATGTAAAATCCCTTTAATCATTGTCTTTGTATAGGCTTCTGTTCAATTGATTCATCACTTCTGTTTATATGGTATCATTGTGTTCAAAGTTCTTTTATTATGGAATAAACTTAAAAGTCCTTGCATAAGTCAGAACCCAAGTCTGGTTCTCTGCCTTCTTAAAGAACTTTCTTCCAACTACCACTTCCTCTGAGCATGTCAGGGACACAGGGCTGGCCTTCCTTCAGAATTTATACTCTCTTACTATTCTTGCCCAGCTTTCTAGAATGGCCCTGTCCCCATATCTGTGGCTCTGCTACCCAGTCTATTCATGGTGTGTTATGAAACACTCTTGTTGAGCACTGTATTTTCTGCCCATCCCTCAGTGAGGCATTAACATACTTGGCTAGGGCATGAAGTGCCCAGGAAAAGCCTACAGACAGAATCACAGGCACACTATGACTCACTGTGTTGACTGACTCTTCTCTGCTAAGGCATCACCCAAGAAGGTGGGACCCAGGTGCCTGTTCCAGACTTGGTCCTCACACACACATACACAAAGAAAGATCTGGTTGCAGTTCAGCTCTCAATGAGTCCTAGCTGCTCAGGAACAATGTCTTCCTACATCGGGTGTGCTCATGTAGACATTTCCAAGCCCCGAGGAGCGTATTGCAGCCCCAAGTCCAAAGGGCCACCTAAGAGTTCCTATAATTCTTAAATACCAAGTTTCCCATAATCAACACTTAGGCAGAAAATAAGAGCATAAATCAATTTGATTTCACAAACATATTGTCTTAATCCCCAAAATAATTTAAGGCAGCTCAGAGTTTAAGGAAGTTATTGAATGACAAACATTGAGACACGAAGGGGATTGTTCTTCAACCTGAGAATTCAATTTAGCAGAATGGTTCATTTAAAATGTTCCAGCTAAACAAGATTTAATCGTGTTTTATGTTTGTATGTACTAATACAACATTTTCTTCTTACTCATATAGTCAAGAGAAATGTTGATTAATTTGTTAAGCTCGAAAAAAAAACCTTATTGGGCTGTTTTGTTTTTTAATGAAATGATTAGTTTTCTCTTATATGTTTTATTTAAATTTAGGCAGTCACTAAGCCACAAAAGTATGTATGATCAAACAATGATAGCTTCAAATTGCATAGTTTTAAGTGATGTTTTAAATTGCATGACCCAGCTCAATCACTTTAAAAAGAAAATATTAATATTCTACTGAATATGGGAAGAATTCATATTGCCAGGATTTATTTATTTTTTTTAGGGTCTAGTGGCTAGTCTGCAATGTTTTATGTAGAACAGGCAGGCTTTAAACTCAGAGTGGACCAGGCTAGTTCTAAATTCATACAGAGATCTGCCTACCTCTGCTTCCCAAGTGCTAGGATCGAAAGCATGTGCCATAACATTAGGCCCAGGATTTTTTAAATTATTATTTATAGATGCCCTTTTTATATTCATGTATTTTCATTATTTATTCATTTATAATTTCACATATATATATAATGCATCTTGATGGTATATACTCTGATACCTCTCTCCAACTTCTCCTAAATCCCCCTCTAACTGCCTGCCAAGGTAATGCCCTTCTCTTCCTCCTCTGCCCCCACCTCTGTATTCTAAATTATCCCAATGAGTCCAAAATTAGTGCTACCCAGATGTGGAAGGTTGTGAGGCCATCTGTAGGAGAGAGCTCAGCCTAAATGGGGCCATATGTTGGAGAGACCTGACTCTCCCTCCTGCAGCAGCCATCAACTGTCACTGCTTCCTCAGCTTAGAGGAGAGGGCTCGGCAGCCCCTCCTAGCCCATGGAATCTTACTGGCTTTATCTTGTGCCGGCAACCATAGCTACAGTGAGTTCATGAGTCCAATAGCCCTATGATATCTAGAAGACAGCACAGTCCTTCTCAACCTCTGACTCTTGCAAGCTTAGTGCCCCTTCTTCCATTATTTTCCCAGAGCCTTGGGGTGGAGTTTAGGGTTGAGTCCCATTTAGAGATGAGCATCTTACAGACATTTGTTCTTCTTACTTAGACAAAATTTGAGTTTCTGTACCAACCTCTGTCCAATGCACAGAGAGGTGTTTTAATCTGTGAGTACAGAGGTGAGAATTTAGAAGGCAGTTTGATGCTATGCCAACATAGCAAAATAACAGCATAAGGTTCTCCTGTAGGACCTATGAGCTCCCCAGACATGGGTTCCTAGTCAGATTGTAGTACAAGCCATAAATTCCTCTCCCCCCATGGAGCAGTCGTTAAAACCAACAATCAGAAAGCAATTGGATACTCCTGTAACATTCGTACACTACTGCATCCATGGAATATCTTGTCACGCTGATGGTTATTGTAACTCACAGGATTCACAGCTGGATAGATGCTGACTGTTCTCCCCCAACACAATGAGTAGCAGGTTTTGGAACTCTGAAAGCTAGCCTGTTGGGGGAAGATTTCTTGCTGCTACCAGTTTGTTTTCTCCATGTTCTGTGTTTAAACTGTGTGTTGTTTTCAGCAATAGGGCCTTACCATCAAGTTCTAGTGGGTAACCAAAACAATGGCGACACTTTTATTGTTTTGGACCTCTCAGTGCCATACCTGGCATTAAGGTTTTGGTCTGACACTCTATGGAGCACTGATTTGAGTATAAGATAATTGCATTTAAACTTCACACACAAATACACACACATATGTATACATATATATGTATATACATATATACATATATACATGTACATATATACAACATAAGCATATACATGTTTATATATGTGTATATGTGTATACATATATGTATACACAGATATATATATATGTGTACACATACATATATATACATATATACATATATACAGATTATA